>NC_134371.1:47820217-48121739 GCF_035582795.1 Mycteria americana | reverse complement strand
ATTGTACATTTATAGAATAGTGAGAATTTTTTGGCTGAAAATATCTCCTTACCCAAAAAGAAAACTGCACAAAAAAGGTGCTATTTTGGTGGGAATTATTTTTGTCAGTAACTTAATTTTTCATTTCTTAGTTCAGTTTTCACATCAAATGTTATTCTTTAACATAATTTAATTTGATTTTTTCCCCCTTCATTAACAAGACTTCCAAGTTTTTGAAATGACAGAAATATTTCAGTTATTCCTTAAAACATGTGCTTTGCTTTGTTAGCAACATACAAAAAATAACATTTTGTTTCATCTTTGAATGAGAAGTATTTTACAGGTCAAATTCTTAGAAGATTGGGAAAAAGTTTCCTGCTCATTCCTGTTGCTTGAGTAAGGTCTGAAAACCAGAATAATGTAATTATTTGATAAATGTGTTAATTTAGCAATAAATATACGAACAATCATGAGCTACCCTGTGTAAAAAAAAAAAAAAAAAAAAAAAATTAACCTTGTGGCTGAATTACTTTAAAAGTGTTTAAAATCTAATTTGGAGATCAGTAACACTCTGAATACTAAGTAGAGTGGCTTCAACACAGCAGTTGCTGGTAGTTAAAGATTGCAGATGCCTGAAAAATCCTATACAGAATCTGGGAACAGATTTCCTTTTCTGTCTGTTTGAAAATGGAAAAGTGCTGTATTGTAGATCAGAGTTAAATTGACAGCTAAACTGGTGAACTGCAAAACTGGTGTCTTACATTCAGTAATAACAGCAAATAGTATTTTGTCAGTCCGACCAAAGTTAAACATCATCTCACAGCTATTGCCATCAATTGCAATGCTAAGAATGGCAGTATTTTATTTTTGTGGCTTGAGGTTCAAGATAAACAGAAAAATGAGATGCTGGATATTATGGATGAAGCTTGGATTAGCTTCCTGCTAAATTTGTTTCATTCTTTTTTTTGTTAGCCCTGCTAAGCTTTTGGAGTAACTTACTCTGAGTCACAGAACGTTGTAATTTATTTCCATTAATCAATGTTACACCTATATATGTGGGGTCTGAACAATATAAAGGGGAAATGAGGCATGATGTTTACTTTGATGCATTTTGTAGGAATACTCATCTCTGGAAGAAATGAACTGAAACTTCTCTCGGGGAGTACTTATTAATGCATTTCACTGAATATGCTTTTTCGTTTTTTACCTCCCTTAGGAGAAAGCTTTTTTCCTTTGGTCAATTGAGTATGGCACAAGGGTAATAACAAGTCTAATGGATGCTGTAAACTACCACTCTTTAATGCATAATGTAATTGAATCAGAATATAGTGTCTATACTGATGGAGTCCCTGGTGCTTTAACAACTGAAATTATGATTAGAAAGATCCAGATAATGCTGACTTCTCATACATTAAGACCCTATTATACAATTTCCTTTCTACAGCACATTCACTTTTACTTTTGAATTATGCAGTGCCATCTTAAACAGTTTAATATTACCCTGGAATCAAATTCAAAGCTTCAAAAGGGCTTTATCATTTTTGTGGAAATACATACAGAATAAATTTGTAGTGGTGCTGTATGACTAATATTTCCTCCAAACAGCTCTCATATCAAATTCCACATTTAAAATTGTGTTCTTTGGCAGAAAGTTTATTGGAAAGGCCATGCTCCTCTGTTAGCCAGCCTTTACCGAACAGAACGTAGAACAAACTGGCTCGGTGGTGTGTGCTGAGTGGGAGCGAGAGGGGCTTCTGCAGACTTGGAGATAGCTGGGCTCTTTTCCTTTTGTCTAAAATACAAAATCTGAAGACTCTTTCTAAACAGAAGTGGATTGGAGAAGGTGTTCTTAAGGTTCCATAGCTCATCTAACCAGTGAGCTGCACGTGAAATATGCTGTGCTTTCACACTTATAGAGAAAACTCCTATATTACTCTTAGCTGACAAGAGGCTTCATATAGATACCAAAAATAGAAATGTCTAAATTATGTTAGTTTTGCCTGAGTTGGTTGAAATATTAATTTTCAAAATGGCTGAAAAGAAAACAATTCTATTCGTTATTTCTACTGTCAAACAAAAATGATGTTCAGATGAACTTGTTACTGCAGTTTTGGACAAATGCAAGGCTATGGAGGTGGTGTAGTCCCTAGTACCAAGTGGGAGCTGCCTACAGGCTCTTCTGCTACAATTGGCTGGCTAAGTTTATCCTGCAGGCAAGGGACATGCACAGCACAGGTGGCCAAGTTGTACATGCAGCATAGCACAGCACAAGATTGTGCCCACCCAGGTTAACTGTGAGGTGAACATCTAACTCCTCAATGTACAATGGGTTTCCAGTTAGGGTCACTACAAGAGGTCACACCTCAAAAGACGGTAGCCAGAATAGCACAAACTGTGCGGATAAACGTATCGCTGACTTCCATATAGTTGAGATAACTGTATGCCAAAGGACAGAATAGAATATCTGGGATGCGCCTAGGGAAAACAGGTTAATCATCAATCTCTCTGTTCAAAGCCTTCAAATAGCAAGTAGGTAATTAAAATTCTTTCTGTTCTTTTAGAACAGAAGGTATGCCTCTTCACTCTTAATGTAGTCAGTGAAACTGTAGCGTGGTGAAAATGAAGTATGGGCCCACACTGACTGCCTTTCAAATCAGCAAACTGGCGTTTTGCTGTCACTGTAGCTTGAGAGAGGTTGAAGAGTTTGGATTTACATGGTAAGAAGTGTTGTATGTCGAAGGGGATCGGACTACAGAGGCAATATACAGTGTTTAGCCTTTGAGAGAGCAAAACTGTAGGAGTCTTCACGTGACGGAGCACGTAAATTTACAATGAATTCCAATATGAAACATCTATTGCCCCTGAGAAGGTGGACTTAAACTAGTACCACTTGGTGTTACATATTCTTTGAAAATTGGACCTAATGGGGAGGGGCTGAAACTTTGCTTTTTTTGATCTTAAACCTTTAGGTTTTTGATCTAGCATTTATTCAATAAATTACTTTTATCATCTCAGTGGATAGAACCAAGCTTCAATGAACCAAGCATATATGTTCAAGTGAAAGCCACAAAAATTGCATGAACATTGGAGATGGCTGAGAATATAAAAGAAAGTGGTAACAGAAAATGCTATGAAGTATAGCTGATGGCTTAATAGTACTTCATGTGCTAGCATTATCACTTTCCTTCATATCTGATAGGTATGTCCTCTTAATGAAATCTGCCTGTTTGTACACTAAGAATGCTTTAATCAGGACTGAGGACCAAGTAAGATTTTTCTGAAGATCTTAAAAAGTCCTAAGGATCTCCATATTGATAACAAAAATGGAAAGTTTTGCTGAGCCCAAGATTTGACACAAATTGAGGCTGACAGAAACTGTCCTTTATCTGACTAAACTGTCTTGAGAATGTGGAGGTCATACTTAATTGTCAGAAGCTCAGATGCAGAGTTTCTTCTTTTCTAAAAGAATGATGCAAAGACAAGTTATGATTCTAGGTAGGTGCATGCTCTATTTATATCATTAGTTTAGCTGAGATTAGCAGGCAGCCCAAAATCTTCAGAGTTAAGTGAAAAGGGCAAGTATTAGGCATGCTCTGGAAATCTTTGTGCTGCTCCACTATATTCATAGAGATCCAGAAGTTTGTGATTTAACCCTATAATTGTAACTGTGCTAGATGTCACAGAAATAACCCAGAAATACAGTATGAAAAATAAAATATTCCTTTGCTTCAATAAAGAAATGTTTTGTGAATGAGAGTCTTTTCATTTTAACTGATCTGAATGATGCAGGCTACAGAAGACTCATGCCAAAAATGATCAGCCAAATAGCTTGGCAAATGTTCTGATAAATTGCTCTTGCCGGCAATAGTTTTGTAACTTTAAATGAGAATTAACTGAATGACAGTCTTAATTCTTCAAGTACTAGCTGGAAATAAAGGTTTTTAACTACATTGCACGTTCAGTACACAAAAACCTAGGACTTCAGTAATGATGTGTATGTGTACAAATAGATTGAAATCACTGCTTAGTACATTTGGGACCATAAATCCCTCTCCATGGACTCCAACACCAGCATCACATAGCACAGATGTTGTTGTCTCTGTTTCAATTTCTACAGGATTGTTACACATTATCTTGGGAGGTTTTTTTACTATGCACAGTGTTAATTCTGAATGATTCCTGTTGTAAAATCTTGTTTGTTTTTGTTTCTCGCAGCTTTTCTTTCCTTGTAGTAATGAATTTCCCTGAAGTCAGCTGTCACGAGTGTAAGTTTTATCTCCAAGGAAATGCATATACCCTTGGTGAGATTGCTTGTGGCTTTTTAGGCCTCGCAAGTTTTAAATTGTTAATTAAACACAGGTGGACAGAGACAACTATTACTTCACATTCATGAAAGACAAGCAACTTCATGCTTGTCTTGCAATTCATGTGCAATCCTTATGAACCCAATTCGCACCCTACAGTCCAGCATGCTCTTTACATACTGATCTATTGGAAACTTCTTTTCTCCTGATTGCTCTTACCTGAGATGTGATGATTGGCCTGTGGTATCTTGTGCTTTCAGTCATTTCTATTGATGCTAGACTTCTAACAACCAAGTACATAAACCAGGTCACAGGATATTTGTAGAGATGGTGAAAGTGACTTGGGTCATTATCAGTGTCAACATGAGAACCAAATTCTACTAACATGCTATGCATAAAAATAATAATAAGTAGCAAAATCTATGTATTTTGCTTTTACTCAAAGAAATTGGGGAAAAGCCTTACATAAGAGACTTTGCAAGTATAGAAATAGAAAGCCATTCAGTTCAGAAGATGACCAGTAATAGGTACTGTTTGTTTCCATGTTTCATGCTGCTTTTACTCGGTGGGCCTTTTTTCACCAGTGGTATCTCTAAGCCTAATCGAACGCTTGTGATAGTTAGTGAGAATGACCTATGCCAACTCTAGCTCCATTTGGATGAGGGCCTTTCAATGTGTTAGGAACCAATGTATTTACATGCCAAATCTTGAATGAATGTGACAAAACAGGCATACTCAAATTTATTTGGGAAAGTTCAGGCCCTGTAAAGATACTGGTGAAGGAGAAGGTAAAGGTTTAAATTAGCTTTTGTTTTCCTTTGTGATTAATTTCTCTCTTGAGAGTAAAGTTAGAATTCAAGGCCTAATCCATTTTTCTACTAAAGCCAACAAAAAGCTTCTGGCTGACATCAGGATAAGGCTAGTGGTAAGGATTTTAAAAAACCAACACCCATACATGCAAAATGAAGGAGGTGGAGACAGAAGTGAAGAGTGTGCAAAGAATGGAGAAAATTGCACTGAAGAGTGCAGAGGGCAATAGCCCTCTGAGGGCTATGGGGTAGATCCTGCCCCAGCCTGCAATGCCGTGAAGATTTGCTTTGGCAGGGGAACACGTTAGGCTTTGCTATGTGAGTTTGAATATCAAACCTGATAGTTTGGCAAGTTCCCATCTCAGATGCTGGGTGGGAGAAGATGGGAAGCATCTGTAAAGCTCTACTGGTTTCCCTCTGCTTTTCCTGAAAGAAAGAACAGGAGACTAGTTTGTAGAGAGCTGATCCGTAACCTCTTTTGGTGGTTGGATGGGACTATTTTTGTTCCCCCAGCTTTTAGTAGAGATCCCTGAGTGTACCTGTCTTTTCAGATGCTACCCCACAGAATGAGTTATCTGTATCTTTTCCTGTGGTATGAGTTGTATGAGTTAGAAAGTGGAAGGAACAAAAACTGTAGTTAAAAATGGATACACTAAATTGTGTGGCATCATAATTGCTCGAAATAGTGCCTGTGCACATGGATATGCACATTGCCTGTGTTACTTGTTGCTTTTAAATGTTTTCAGTAACATTTAACTAACAGGAAATGGCTGAGAGGAGCACAGCCAGGGTATTTTATTAGATTCTGCAGTGTTCCCTGCTGTGTTGATTTTCTGGTGCCCAGAGAGACAGCACAGCCATCTGACTTTGTTCTCACCAGAGAGGGGTGCATTTTTTGTACATTCTTCCTGACTGCAGTAATCCTGTGAAGTTAGTATATATTCTCAATCATGAGGGGAAAAATAGGAAGAAAAGAGTGAGGAAAGACCCAGTTACCAGTATGCATGATGCACGCTTTGTCTCGAGTTCCTTGGGGCCCTTGCATGAACACTGAGTTTATTTGGTGTAAGACTCAGTGAGCACAAAGTTACACTCCGAGCAAGCTGAGAAGCAAAGTTTCCTTAAGTTCTGTTCAGCAACACTGGGGTTTCTTAAGCTCCACAGCACTGCTCAGGCAGCAAGCTGACATTTGTAAGTTCACAAAAAGTACAGAAAAAATTTGTCTTTTTTGATGCTAGTCTTCAGAAGCTTAATACTCATTTTTTTAGCGTATTGGTTTTGAATAGTAATGTAGGTCTGTAAATTCCTATTCACAGTGCTGAGATTGTGACTCATTAGTGATGATGTGTCTGATAGCATTGCTTAGATGATATAGTGAAAATAATAAAGGAGAAAATCTGCACAGACAAATGGGGAAAAAATCAACTCTGTCAATAATTTCAAATCATCAGGAGATGGTAAGTAGGGTGGGTTATAAATGCTATATATGATTAAATTCATTAGGTGATCTTAAACAGTTGACCTATATTCTTCTCATTATCTCTTTATTATAGTAATAGAGACATATCTAAAATGGTGTAAGACTACATTCTTCAAGACCTGCTTTGTATTAAGCCTGTGAATAGCACCTTTGACATTGACAGGATTACTCACATAGTGTTAAGCAACTGTTTAAATATTTTGGTGGACTGTAGCTACAGATTTTAAACTCAGGCTCTAGAAGTGATTATTCTGTATGTGGAAATATTAAATTGCAGGTATGGTTGGTTACATCTGTCTACTCTCTTTTACTTGAATAATTAAGTTTCTTATTCATGACTCATCAGTAAACTTTGTAACACTGACATTCCTAGGGATGACTAATGACAGAAATTCTTAATATTTTGGTCTTTCCAAACACAAAACTTCTTGTCTGTGTATATAGGCATGTATATGTAGACATAACTGTGTGTATTTTTCAGCTGTGAAGAGAGTTAAGATTTCTATGCATATGAATTAGTTGGGGTCATAGAAGTGAGCAGATATTTGCATTTGTGCGGAGCAGATGTAAATCCTTACACCTACAGTTACAGTTCCAGGCTAACAGAGCCCTGAGATCAGTAAATCTATTTTTCTATCTTGGGTTTCTCTTGAATTATGTTAGTTACATGATAGCATGGTGTTCAGTGGTAACTCAAACATGATAACAGTCAATATGAGCCGGTAGCCCAGATTAATAAATTTAGCTTCCAAATTAGGCACCTCTCTGAAAATCTTGATTAAGGTTTTCAACTGTACTGGCCAACAGCCAGATCGACATTGATTCATTATGTGCTCAGAGCTCGTCTCCATTCTACCTGAGCTGTGGCCAAATTAATTTTTCACCAGGTTACCACTTTTGCGTTGCCATTTATTTTGTCTGTGTCTGGGGCCCGCATATTTTTGTTTAGTGTGATCTTTGGTTATGAAATTCAATCCCTATTTGTATAAGAACTGTAGAAGAACTGCGCATTTCTAACTATATAACAAAATTATTTGTTTAGCTTGACTTATTAATATTCAATTGCATTTATTTTTAAAGTGAATTTGTTCAGTGCCCTAGAATGTTGCACAAAAGCTGCTTTATAATGTAAATTTGATTTGATTGAAAGTTCTGTAGAAGCCAGATGTATTTGGCAGTGATCTCGAAGTCATGCGTCCTGAAGTTAAACCGCAGATGACATAAAAGGAAAACTGCTATGCTCGTCTGTGTGGATTGTTTGGAAAAATCTTCTATGGGTATGAAAGCTAGGATATAGTCTAATTCTCTACTGTATTCATTTGCAGCGTATTAAGAAGGACATCGCATCCTTTCTTTAACATTTTAATTAAGACAGACTATGATGTTCTTTACAAGTTCTATATTGTCTGGCTTCAGCAACCAATTTTGTTTCGCATAAAGCTGTGCCAATATCAAGTAGAAGTGATTGCAGATGGGAGAGAATTTAATATGACACTTTTCGCTTTTTCTCTTCTGTATTTACCTTTTTTGAGTAATCTACATTGCTGAAAGTGTACTGTCTACCACACAAGCTGATTATAAAGAGTTAAAAAAAATTAGAAGTAATTGAATAATAAGAAACTGTAAAGGAAACGAAATAGCTGATTTCATTCTTAGGCTCTGCAGTGTCATCAGCCTGAGCTAGAGCAATCCTAGTGATGCTTATGCTAAGCATGTGTGATCGGCATATAACATATCAGCAAGTTACTTCATGAGGAGGAAAATGGTGTACCAGTAAGAAATTAATATCCTGCCTGAAAAATAGTGTTTGCAGTAGTAGTGGTGCTACTGGAAAACTGTTAGGTATACAAATGTAATGCATACCCATATTCAAACACTGGTGGTGTGGAAAACATAAAAGAATAAGGTATTTTACTATATGATGCAGGCCATGAAATACTGGGGAAAACTAAATCTTCTTTGGATTATTCTGCTACAGTTCTGCTGTATGCTATTAGGCAGGCAAATGCTGAGAAGGAGCAATATCACTGTATGCAGCAAGTTGCTTTAACGCTACCAAGCTATAAACTTCCTCTTAGGAAATGATAGTTATTCCTTCTGTCACCAATGAGAAGTTTAAGGGTGTGAAGGAAAATGTTATCGTTATGTTCTACAGATAATTGAGAGTAAGGCATAGAAATGAGAAACTTCTAGTTGTAACACTTAACTTATCTAGAGCTTCAGGGTACTGGAGTCCCAGGGGAGTTTTTATGAACAATTATCTATCGGACAACACATAGCAACAGCATGCAACATCAGTCTCCACTTCTTTTTACTTTTAATATGTCATCCAATCCATTTACTAACTAAGAAAGCAGATTTTTGTGTTCTTTCTCTCAACAGGTAAGGCCTAAAGCAAGGAATTAATAAATTATAACACATGGACTGCATTATTTGGTCTCTAGAGGATTAATTGTCAAAAATCAATTATGTTGAAGAATGCTTGAGAATCTGAAAAGAAACCAGAATTGAAGTTAAGAAACATTTTCTTTGGAAAAGAAAAAGGCAGGAGACACAAGTATTGAGAGAGGCTCCTAGGTGAAAAGCAAAATACTAGAAATAGGAAAAAAAGGAGGTCACCAGGTGTGAATGTTTATTCTCAAGAACAGGCAAGATAATAGATTTTATAGTCAAAGCATGAAGCTTCCAGAGCCATTTGTAGATCAGCTGATCAGTTCCTGCAGTCTATCCCTTCTCAGGTTTTCTCCTGTAATTTAGTGTGGATCCTGGTTGTTTCTTGCTCCCTCCTCTCCACCCTTTGGCTTTCTCTTCTCAGCAAGGGAAAGGTTTTTCTTTTTTTTTTTTTTTTCCTAGAGCCTAATTTTTTCCCAAGCATAGCTCTTTTGGTTACTTCTGCTTTGTAACAATGTCCAGATAAAGTTCCTGAGCATTGTAATGTTTGTTTTTAGGAACAGTGATTTGTGTGTGGTTTTTTGTGCTTTTACTGCAGTAGCTACCTGCAAATACAGTGGAAGAAAATGAGATGTCAGGTTTTTGGTAAGACTATCTGTCAGATGGAAGATTCCCTTTTCAGAAAGATGGATAGCTGAATATACTTTTTCAAATAAAACTGAATTCTTTGGGGACAGTAAATGCTTTCTGTGGCACTCAGAAAATGGAATCTGGGAATAAAGTTTCTTGAAGGCATGTGCTCATACTTTAGCTTCTACTGAAAACTATGTGTGCTTGTGACATCTGTAAAAATACATTTTTATGGAACTGCTCAAGTGTGAGCAGTTTTAAAACAGAAAACTGGGAAGCAAAGAACATCTAGCTTTGAGTTGTGTAGTATGAACATATTGTGGTGTTGGATCATGTGATGGGCATTCTCCCTCTGCTTGTGTTATCTCCCTTGGGATGGGGCAGAGTCAAACTGAGGTCCTCTGCCCTTTTATGTGGGCATGGACAAATTACTAAAGATAGTGGCTTGAAAGAGATGAGAAAAAAAATCCCATGTTCAAGAAGAAAGGCAAGTGGAAATGACTTCTTAAATTTCTTAAAAAAATCCAGAGTAAAATAACCTTCCCAACTACTTTCTTTAGGAAGTTGCCATGATTGTGTAATTGTTGACTGCCATACCCAGTGGACTCTTAACCCTCATCCAGTCCTACTCTGTCCCTCGACTGCCTGTGTAATGGTGTTACAGGCTGTTCGCTTATGATAGCAGAAAATATGGGCTAGCTGGAGTTTGCCGCTTTCATTTGATTTTGAAGTGCATTGCACTGTATGTGCAGTTTATGGATGTTGCTAGTAAAGCATGTAAATAATTTATTGCACCTAAAGAAAAAGATTCTGAAACAAAGATACATGAGGAAAAGATGACACTTGAAAGCAGCAATAAGAGAATAAATAAGTTATCTTACAGCAGCAGAATAGATGGCATCAAAGGAGGCAGTGCATTTTTTGCACTAGAACTAAACTGAGTGTAAATTAGTCTTATTGATTTCATTTTTTACTGCGCTGACAAAAAAAGCTAAGAAGGTCTTTCCTAGTGATAAAATAGCTGGGCAGAGTCAGGAATGGTAACTGTTCCTCTAGCAAACCAGGCAGTTACTCATACTGAAGTTCCTGAAAGTAGAAGGGTCAAAAAAAAAAAACCAAACCCAACCCAAAACCACAACAAAAAACAAAACAACCCCCCCCAAAACCTCCCACATTATTTTATAGGCCTGGTATAGGAGAGACGAAAGCTTCAGCAATGAGTCCACACAGTAAAGTGAAGGAAACAGTGATTCTGGATTCTTGAAATGCCATCCCTTCATCTGGGTGACTGGCCCTTTCTTATTCTTGAACATTTACCTTTCAAGAACAAATAGAACTCACTGTATGCTGCCTTGTTAGTAATGCAGTTAACCCTGGAGAACTGAATTCAGTTATACTTGCTACTTAGAGTAGCACATTTGTGTCAAAATGCTATTGGCTATCCATGGGAAAATAGTTAGCTGTATTGGTAAATAACAAGCTGTAGCCATTCTTCCTTTCTTGATGTTGCCAAGAACAGCCGTGCCAAAGTTCTTCCTGGACAAACAGGAGAATTGCGTTATGTGGCTGTGGCTCTGCAGAATATAGTAATGTACCATGGGTGTGGCGCAACTGGGCTGTATCTACAAAATTTGCATATTTAAGGTTTTACTCTTGTAGCTTGTGAACTATGTACATAGTTTCTAAAATAAACATTGATTATATTGATTTTATTTCTAAAGATATTAAGAAGATTACAATCCAGAGATTATTAGTCCAAATTAAAAAATGAAAGGTGTTTAAGATACTATTTTGAAAAGAAAGCCTTTTCTTCTGTGGGGTGCCACCCCCTGCTCCCCTGTGCAGTTTCTCCATTGCAGAGGATTCCTCCTGGGAGAGCCAGAGACATGGCTTACAGATTTTCAGCTCTTGTATTTGTTATTTTTTTTTTATTCCTAATGAAGCTAGGAGTGTGCTTTGGCTGCTGCAGTAAACCTTCCATTTGATTATAACAGATGCGTGAGAGAGCATGGTTCTGGATTCAGAAGTTGAGTGAGGTCAGATTTTTGGATAGAATTTGCATCTATTGTTGTTTTGTATTGTTACTGTTAGAAATAATTGATCTGCTCAGAATAGTTATAATATCAATTTAGTTTAAATATTTTTGTTTGTTTGAAAATGGCTATTGACTTCTAGGGATCTATTTGTAATTTCCAGGCACTTGCCAGACAGCTCAGCCAATACATTTCCATGATTAGGGTGTTTGGGAGCTGCTCATTTTGAATTTTCATGGTGTGTGACTAGTCACCTAACTTGCACATTATTGCTTCTGTTTCTTTTTTCAGCAGCAAGCTTTTAAAAAGCAGGTGAATAAATGGAGGGAGGTTTATAACACATGCACAGAAAACATTTTTCATGTGAGCCTTAGATCTTCTCAGATACCACCTATGAAAATTTTTAGGCTCAATATTTCTATGAATAAATCCAGGATCAGGAACAACGAATAACAAAGCAAATGAACAAAGTTGCTTTTATTTCAAAAACATCTGTAACTTACCTGAGGAATTGCTTTGCCCAGACGAGTGGTGAGATGGGGCATAGGAAATGCTCAGTATGTATGTCTGTATTAGTTCTGTATTTCAATATTCCCTATGAATTTGTTTATAACAATTGCTGGAGCCTATAATGACCAAAACTACTGGACTGGCCTGGAGTCTTCCTGTGTGGATAGTGTGGGTTGAGTTCTTAGTCCTGCTCCCCAGGTATTTGGTGTTAGTTCATGTATTTGTTGCTAACTCACTTGGGAAGTGGAAAAGAGCTCACTTTTTCAGAATTAGTCCAATTTGTGAGGTGTCCTGATATTGCTGTGGTAATAAACACATAAAATAGTGTGTAACTTGCAACAAAAGCTCTGTCCTAAAAGTGTCTGTGTAACTTCACTTTTTACTTGGAAACAGATGTTTTGGCATAAACAGATGTTTGTCAGCCTTCCTTTACAGGTGAGCTTTTAATAAAAAAGATAAAAGGTGAATCAACAAACTGTTGTACATATGGAGTAAGTATGTAGATTACACTAACTAGAAAACTGAATTCCTGTAATATTTCTTTGTAGTAAGATATTTGTACTCGTGACAGCATAGTTCACCAAAGCAGCTAGTTCATTGGAGTTCCTATTTTTTAGTTCCTGTACCAGCATAGATCTGCCCTACAGACACTTGGAGTGTGGGTTAGTGGATGTTAGATTTTCTTTGTCTAATTGCCTCTAAAATTATGGCATTATAAAATGCCTGACAGAGATATAATAAAATAATCTATAAAATTACACTTTTACCTCTTTGTTTTCCCTGTTTTTTCTGTACTTTATATTTTTGATTTCTTTATTGCCTCCCTGTGTCTTATTTTTTCATACTTTTTTCTCTCTCATCTTTGTTATCTTTTCTCTTCATCTCCTCTTCTTGTGTTGTTCCTTCCTTTTCTTTGAATAAAAGCATCTCTCTTCCTCTCAGTCCTTCTCTTCCTGAACAGATGCCCCCCCCTTTTCTCCACTGTTCAGCTGTTTTGTTCTTTCTCCACCTAAAGACCTGGCAGAGCTTAGTGCCTGCCCCTGCTTGAGGGTTTGTTTTTTTTATACCTACCAGCAGTGATCTATTGAAATGATAATGAAAAGTCACCTTCACATTTTAACTTTCTGTGCTACCCATGGTAGGAAATACCACTGTTTCTCCTCTGTAGTCTTAGTTTGATTTACACAAAATTATAACCTGCGGTTATCTATAAATCTGCATTGTTATATTCATGTCAGAATTTTGTTGTTATAATTGTAAAATCTGTTACGTAAATGGTTATATACTTATGTAGAAACACTGAAATCGCCAGATAACACAAAGTAAGAGTCCTGTCAATTTATTGCAAGTGTTTTTGGATGAGTTGGGCCCTAAATTGAATAACAAGAGAGCAAAATTCAGTAGAGTTGCTAATGTGCTGCAAATATTACTAACAGAATATGAAAGTCTTACATCATGGAAGTGAAATGATAAACTCGGCCTATACGGTCTTTCTCAGAATGTAAGAGAAGTAATTCCTGTCCTTTGTTAAAAACATGAATGCTTTTTAGAAGTGAAGGTGGTTCCTTTCTTTGTAATGTTGCTGAGGCTCCACTTGCTTCAGGAATGGTGGTGAAAGGCTACCTCAGAAATCCTCCTGGTCACAGTGGCATTGGGTAGAGCTGAAAAGGTGGCCATGATCGTGGATGAATTTTTTACCTGAGATACTGGACTTGTGAATATCAGTAGCATATTAGTAATGCAATTATGCATTTAGGTAATTTTTTCAAGCATAGTCTTCAGTATGGAGCAATCAATTCCATTTTCAAGGCTTCTGTTTTGCTGCTTGAAAATGTAAAGGTGTACACGTGCTGTGCTGAAAAGTCTTGTGTTTATTTCAGTGAAAATTTTGCTCGGATAAAGACTACAGATGTATCATGATATTTGATTTTTGTCTCTAGGTTATCTTTTCAAATAGAAAGCAGGAAAGGACTTTAATTAAGGTTTTCTCTGCTTTATTTGCCCTGATTCTTAATTGTTCCTGTTTGTAAATGCTGTTGTCCGCTGAAGATGCTCAGTGTGCTAAGAAAATATCAGTTGTGCTTTAATAAGGAAAAAAAAATTTCTGGCTATGAAAAGTTCCTATTTGCTATATGTTAATGTGAAACATGGCTTCTTTTTCTTTAATGAACTGAGCTCTGTGTCAGTGAAGTTGCCTAACAGTGCTCTGATGCAAAGGGCTGATACAGACCACGAACAAAATCACAGCAAAATTGCATAAACCCCTGTTAACTTAGTATGGTTTTGTGATTGTCCGATGTGGCAGAAATTTATTAGCTGCAGATAATAGTTTAGGAAAAGATATGACTTTTTTTGTGTCAAGCAGGTGTCAGAGAGAAAAACCTTAGGCTGGCTTAGAAACTGCAATTGCTATGTCATTCCCAGGACTGGCATAGGCAGAGCATATTGCTTTATGCTGATGAAATCTGGACACTTCAAAGAACTGCAAACATGGTAAGCAGTAAACATGGGAGTCCTACAGATCCCCAGAGAATTCCCGTTACTTAACTGAAACCTGCTCAGCAAACAGGAAGTAAAATCCTATCTCTTACTAAATTAATTATACCCTTGCAGCAGAGGGAATCACAGTGAAAACAACATCGGGACTTTCTTGCAGAAGAACAAATGGGTATCAATAATGTATTCATTAATATGCTTATGTAGGAAACTGGATGAATTTTTCTAACAATGAGAGAAATTAGGTCCTGGAAAAACCTTGTAGTCAGAGTAGTAGGGGCAGAATCCTTCCTGACTATTAGATAAAATTTCTTTGCTTTACAAATGGAACTATGACTTTTGCAAACTGTAGCAGGAGACAGAACTTAATGCTTACTTTGGTCCTACAAGAGAATAGTTTTGGGGCAGGGCATAACAAGTGTGCAAAAGACATGATAATGAATGGGGTTGCTTAAATACTCTCACTGTTGCTTATGTGAAAATCAGGAATGAGCAAAATTCTGTAGTCTCAAGGCTGCAGTAGTTGTCATGCAATGTTTCTTTTGCCACTGCTGTATGCCATGTCAGAAGAACTGATGAAGTCTCCTTGGGGGTACTGCAATCAGTGCTGGGGAGCACTCCCCATGCAATGGACCGCTGAATGTACCTGAAACACAGTAAACAGCTATTGCTCATTTTACTGACACTTATTCTTTTTTTAGGGAGGCATGGAGGGGAAGCAAATGAAAGCCTCTAGTGCAGATAAAGAAAAAGGAGAGTTTTGAAGGCTCAGCAGTTTTGCTCCAGGATATTCTTCTATTAGACTTTATTATTTATTAGTTTACCATCAAGTTCTTAACTAAAGAGGTTTCTCTGCTTGCAAGGTTGAACATTACAAAAGGGGACTTCAGGGACAGTCACAGGATAATAAAGTAGGCTCTTGAGCATATACAAATGGGTCAGTGCATGTTCCAGATGCTGGGTCTTATTCTTTTACTTGCATTAGCTTTTAATTAGTGCAATTCTGCTGGCTTTGTTGGCACTGCCCGTGATTTTCCATCAGTGTGAATATTAGAGTTGGACCAAATGATGTCCAGTTTCACGTGCAAAATGGAATGCTAATTACTTATCAAATTGCAATGCCTTTGCTCATATTTTTGAGCAAGTTTTTTTCCTCACAGCTACTAGAATAAGTCTGCAGTGCCATAGCTGGACTGTTGTTACAATAGACTGTAAAAATAACTTTGTTCCAGATCACTGTTCACTAGTAGACAGTAAATTCTAGAAAAAAATTCTGAAATGCAGATTTGTAGAATATAAAACAAAAATCTTATTTGTGCAGACAATGTTTATATGCAGATAGATGCTTACTGGAAGCCACATTTATATATATGAAACAGGCATGCTGTGAATATTTAAGTGGCTTTACTGTGAATATTTAAGTGGCTGTCCATTTGTAGTTTCCTTAATGAAGTGATAAGACCTTAGTGACCGATTTTTATCGTGCATTGTCTTTCATAAAGAAAGGTTCATCTCCGCACATGGCCACAGAAAATTAAGTGTTTGGGGGAAGGAGCAGGGAGCAGAGTGTGCCAGGTAAAATAGTTCCTATGGCCTTAGTGAATTTAAGATGAGCAAGTTAACCATGTGTGGAAGTTTGGTCCCTTGGTATCTGGATTACGAGAAGGATGTGAAAGTTGAGGGTTTATGCTTTGATAAGAACAACTTAATCGTATCTATAAAATTATGTTCGCTTATCACTTGCCATTATGTGCTGATATTGCATGTTAACCATAAAAAAAGGCAAATGAAGTGTTCCATGGTCTCTAGCAGGTGCCTTTTTCCCTTTCTGAAAGGGGAAAGTCAAAGCTGCTGTTCAGAAGTCCAGGATAACAAAGTTCTGTATTTTGTCCTGCAAACAAACATATGGTGTCCCTCCATGTTTCCTTTTGAACGCATCAGCCTTCTACTGTGTTAGAAGAAAAGTAATCTTGCTGTCAGCCAGGATAGCAAGAAATGCAGTAGCACCCCGAATTCATACAGAGCTCTGAAAATGGTGCTTTATGTTCATAGGCCCATTCTGTCATAGGCAGCATCTCTGTTCTGCTGAGATGAGCAATGTAACTGCAGACACCAGACATGGTGCCCTGGCTCTTCTTCCTTTTTGCACTCTTTTCAGAAAATTCATCCTGGTGTGGGAGAAAGGCAGGAGAACCTATTCACACCTGAATGTAGGAACTATGATTTTGAGAGTATACAATGCAACTATAAAAAGAAGAGATCTTTTCTGCTACTCTCTTATACTTACAGAAAAGCAGGGTACAACCTAGTTCACACTAAATATACAGTCAATAAGATCAGTGATGTGTTGTGGAATATAGGTAATGAGGAAATGTGCAGGAAAAGAATAATCAGATGGTATCATTTTCTTCTGTCATAAATTGTTTTGTTTTCCCTCATTCAATGCATTTTGTGTTTTCAGTATGCTCACGCACACTTTGTGAAAGTATACTGGCAAATTCACCACTTTATAGCCATTTACTTGTCTTTTAATGTAAGGCTGGCTGAATGGTTCATAAAGAATAATAAACATATTTCCCCTGAAGAGAGTAGGAATCCAGTGATATACTGTGCATGAGCTGTTTTTCTGTGCATGGTCAAGTTCAATATGCCTTGCACTTGCTGAATATGGCCACGCTACTGCTCTGTGGTATTTGCTGCATTACTGGTCTGCTCACATGCAGCAGATATGGCATGTATTGGATGCATTGGGCTGACTGTGCAAAGCCTACAGAGCAGAATTTTTGCATATGCAGTTAGTCTGAGGTCTCTGGGACACTATATGTGTATCAGTTCTTATGCATATGCATACAGGTATTGGGAAGGCACTGCTCGTATTCACTGACCTCAAAACCGAATTTCTTCTGGGTGGCAGAAAGGAAATAATGATGCTCTGACAGCTTAACTGATGCATCTTTGTTAGAAATTTTTTTTTTCCCCTCTCTGAGGTTGATTATTTGTTCCAAAGTAACTGTCACCTTGGCCTTCACTCTGTGGAGGAATGAGTGGTTGCTTTAACAGCCAAAAGGCAAAGCATGAGCTTGATTTTTCCGGACAGGGGTTAGCTGTGGTAGATGTCGTCTTGTTTCCTGGTCAGACCACTGTAATTGTTACAACAGGGCTTTTTCAATACATATTAAGTATGCTCCAACAAGGCCAAAGGCCACTGGTTAATGTCAGTGACATGCATCTGACCATGAAGCACAGCAAAACCTGTACCGATGGCGCAATCTTTCCTCTGCCTTTTGCCTCCTTGGCTTTGCCATTAGTTTAAAGCAAAATGAGAAGTGGTGTGAAATTGGTGTAAGGTCATCTAGAAACAAGAATAGTTATTAACAATTTGTTTCAGTATTTTTCAGAGATATTCATTACAGTGCTTTGATCTGTATGCAATCTAATTTAAAGGAGTTGCTTTAAAACAGGAATGTCTGCAATTCTGTATGAGGATTGATGATCTAAAGTTTGGTTTGGTTAAGGAAATCTCGTTAAAGATTGTTTCATTGTGGAATTTTAAGAGAGTTTTTCAAATCTAGCTCCTGTTGAAATCCATAGAGTTTCACTATCAATTTCCATGGGATTGGAAAAAAACTTGAATACTTTTGAAAAGTCTCAGCCGTAATGTTAATGTTAAATATGTTAATATTCTGTCTTTCTGTGTATCTTGAAGTTGTGTGCTGATAAATTACTGATTAATAGCTTAATTCAATTATCTATAACCACTGAGGAAAAAATATGCTGGCATTACTTTATGCAATTCAGTAAGTGTATCTGCTCATTGCTTATTGTTGGTTACAGTGACAGAAGGTGTTATGTTTTATTAATAAAAAGCTACAAACTAACCCTGAAAATACAGGGCTATTATGTAAATCAGTGGTATCTTGTCACCCTGCATACTTGTATACAGGTGTCTCATTCTATCTCAGAAGAGATATTGTAGAATCTGTGAAGGTTTAGATTTACAGCAAGTTCAGTGCTTAGATTGGAGATGTAAACTCAGATGAAATTACAGTAATTTTTACCTGGAGTTGAAAAGTCATCTGAGTATTTCTAATTATTCCAATTAATAAAATACAAGAGAAAAGGGATGCTAAATGAAATCTAAATGCAACAGTCTGAAACGTGGTGGAAATACTTCATGGCCCATATTTAAGTCATATGATGAAGAGGAGGCTCAAAAAGATGTAGATTTTAATACGGGTGATATGCTTGTGATTAGATGGGGTAGAAGTGAGAGAAACTACGAGTAAGTTTAGCTTCCAGTATGTGGGCATAAATTCGAGGTTGCGTTTAATCATTTGTGGTGAGGTACATGATTCCTTGCATAGATTGCAAATGCAGTAATTAGATACCAGAAGATATGTAAATGCAAGGAATTAAGTTCATAATGTTTCCTTTGGTTTGTTTTCTTTAATTTAACTTGTATGAGATGGAGCATGTATCTTCTGGTTCAACTTTAAAGCTGGATGGCAACTATCTGGAATGAATAAGAAACTGAGGTTGTAGAACAGCTATTGCATCATCATTCTTTGAATATTTTAAGTTCTTCCCTCCTTTTTTACCACAGTTCTCATATTGGTTAGTGTCAGAAATGGACTGGACTTAAACGACCCTGGTATGATTTGTATGTTGTCAGGTATTTATTATGTTTGTAGACCTCTTTTTGAACAGAATTCTCCAGTTTCCTACCAAAAGAGAAGACTTCAAAAGTTCTCGGAGGCTATTTAAAGACTTCCTTTAAAGAGACTCTGAAAATGATGTGCTTATTTCCTTTTGTTTTCCAAGTCTGTTTTGATATCTTTTTCTCAGGCAGACCACACTGACACCTGATTGTTATATCTGTATGTGTATTACTCTGAGGAGGAAATATTAGATGGGAGCAGAACCTTTCCAACTGGTTAGTGAGTTACTTTTGTAGAGCCATCCCTATATTTGCTTGTGGATACTGACAGAGTGAAGTTGCAGCAGGAGTGTTGTTTATATGTTTGTTTGTGTTAACAGTTAAGTTCATTAAACTTAAACTTACAAAAATTTAGCTTCTGTTTTCTTGTAGTTAACATTCTTCAAATGATCCCCTAATGTTAATACAATCAATCAGTAATGGACTTGTTTCTAGGAATTGTTGTCAGGAGATTTATTTAAGGTGATATAATGTTCATTGGCTTAAGCAACTGATTAAGTTTGTAAAGAAACAGTGCTACTGATCAATGTTAGTCTCAGGTTTTGATGGGTAACAAGCTTTAATTCCAGCTTCCTCACATCTTCTTTGTGCTAGTGTCACTACTGAGGTCAATGGATTAAAAAATAAAAATGTAGGAACTGTGAACTCTACAGAATTTTGTCTCAATAGATTGCTTGTTGCGGGTGTATGAGGCCATATTCGTTCTTTAGTCACGTTTATGGAATTTACTGAATTTCACTGGGATAGTACTGGATATACTTCAAACAGGAATTAAACCCATGCATTTTCATTGTCTGAAAAGGAAGACTCCATTTCTTTCTCTGGTGTATTTTCTAAAGTATTAGACAAAGAAAATAATATCCATGCTGTATAGGTCTAACTCTGCTCCCATTTGAGTCAATAGTAAATTTGTTACTGAATTTAATGAGGGTCACTTGGGACAAAACAATGCCTGAAAAAATAATTATTTTAGGCAATTTAATAAGAAACTGTAATAACATTTTGAAACAAAGCAATTATTTTGGTGGCCACAAATGAAAGTTACTGCTTATACATGCAGGTTTTAGAATGAGTTTATCCCACTTAAACCATGTAAAATTAGGCATCTAATCAAGGGTAGTCATCTGGACCTTCCTTCTGATGCCATAAAGAAGTGAATTCCCTGAATG
This sequence comes from Mycteria americana, assembly GCF_035582795.1. Classification (NCBI taxonomy): domain Eukaryota; kingdom Metazoa; phylum Chordata; class Aves; order Ciconiiformes; family Ciconiidae; genus Mycteria; species Mycteria americana. The sequence continues at coordinate 48,101,221 of NC_134371.1, read as the reverse complement.
GGTCTGGGCTAATTCCCTTCTCTTGACCCCAAGAAAATTCCCTTGCAAAAGTGTTGACACTCCTTTGTTGAGCTGCAATGCTAATTTGTAAGTATGAACAACTTATTTGTAGTCAATGCGGTCACCATGTTACAAAGATCTGCAAGAATATTTAGAGTGGGACCAATGTTTGTAGCCAACTAGTACTGTAGATTGCGGGATAATATTTTACAAATAGTATTCATTGCAATTCTTTTCTTTTATAAATCCATTAATTTCTTTACAAATATTTCCATTATTTAATAATCAGTCTAGACAAAAATAATCGAGGTGTCAGAGTAACAAAATGAGCAGTGGAAGATGGTGTTTGTCCTGGAACTGTCCAGAGATGGGATGGATTTGTGTGATGAGCACAGTAAATTATGCTGAAAGGAAAAAAGTGATAATCTTATGCAAGTGCTAGGAATAAACACTTATGTATATACACGGTTGACTATAATAGATTACAGTGAGAACAGTAATTTGAGATGTGTGATACATTAAACCAGGCACTGTTGCAAAGCAATAAGAAAGGATGATTCACTTTTTCTGACAAGTGAGGTCAACTGTCTATGAATGCCCTAGGCATCGGTGATGCAACCTGTCTAGTAGCCTACAGAAATAATTGTTAAATGAAAATGATGTCACACAACTTTGAAAATATAAGTTATGCACAGTCACACTCAGGATGAAGTGGTTGACAGTGACTGTTATACTACATGAGAAACTACAGTGGTTAATATTTAAACTCATATAGCAAGCTTAGCTATCCTTCCCAATGCTTCTTCTATCTGTGTGTATTTAAAGGCCCTTCTTTCTTTACTGCCGTTTATTACAGGACCCTGTAAACATGAAGAAAGAAAGAATAGTAAGGAAAATCCATTGTGTTGTATTTAATAATGTCCTTATTTCTTCAACAGTTTTGTATGATTTTTTATTAGTTCCTTTATCTCTGTATTTACAGGGTCCTGTGACAAATGGCAGTGAGGAAATAAGTAAGGACATTATTAGAAACTACACAATGATTTTTTTCTTTAGAATTTCTTTTTCTCCATATCGAAAAGATCCTGTGATTAAACTCTGTTCAGGGAGACAATACAACATTATGGATGCAGAATATGAGTCATGCTGTCAACTTGTATCAATCTAGATCCATCCACCTATCATTCATACTCATATGTGATTTGTATAACCCTGGGAACTGCAGTGGTAGTTGATTATAAACAGAAGGAAACCCAGCCCCTTTTGTTTGTAAGGAGTACAGTATTCAACAGCAATGAAATGGCACATTCAGCCTTTTCTGGAAACAGAAGGAATATCTGATTCATTGTAACTTCTTGCACACCTATTTGGATTTACACTGATTACTCCAGTTAGTGCTCTCAGTATGTGGTGTGTGATTTTTTTTTTTTTTCTGGTGTAAAATTTGGTCTTTGTTATGATTTTTCATCACACTGAAGAGCTTTCTTTTTTCTTCCCAGTAGCTGTTTTGAGGCTTTGTCATTCTCTGCAGCTTTCTACAATGTTCACGTTTATTTTCCTCTGCAACTTTCTACTACCTTCCCCATGTTCTTCATTTCACTCTTGTTTGACAGTTATTTTAATTTCTATTCTTTGACTCACATGTAGACAGATTTTTCCAATTATGCAAATATCTTACCTCAGCTTCGAAAGATAATAGGAAAAGTAGGATTTTCTTCTTGCTGTTAAATCCCATTGAGGTCTTTCACAGCATTGCAGCTGTCTCAAGTTGCCCTAGCAGATCCTTTTTTTTGGCTCTGTTACACAGGCATTCTTTTAATGATCGTAAGTGCCCCTGTGTTGGTGTCTTACTGGTTTCCAGTAAATATTCATTCAAAATTATTTGGATTCTCTGAATTCGTTTGGAAAGTCAGTGTCAATAGAAGTTGTATTAAACCAGGACTACTGGTTACTTTCAAGTAACACTTTAACCACCTCTGACTTCGAGTACATCTCTCATGTCCTGTTCCTCTTGAACTATTTGTAGAGTGCCTCATCAATATACTGTTTGAATGTAACAGCGTATTTGGATTGCAGATATTCCTGGAATTCAGTTCTGGATGTTCCTTTTCCATCCTTCTTATGAAACGCTGATGTTCTCCAATTGCCACTGTGGCCACAGCATAGATATTGGGACTGCATTTCCTTAGACGTAGTGTCTGACAGGAGGTAGCAGGGAGTTTTCAAAGATGTTTAATTCTAAAGTTTGCTTTCTGTGCTGGCTCAGCTTAAGCAGAATCTTCAGAAAAGGCAATTTTATTAAACTGAAACTAGTCCCAAGATTGCATAAAAAGTCAAAATAGATGCTGCAAACTTGTTTCATTTTGATATTGTTGAAATATTTAAATATTCTTTTTCCATCTTGACCCCTCTTGCTTAGTTTTTTATTCTAAAGTATTTGTTATTAATATACTATGCATTTCATCTTCTACATATTCAATATCACAGGTATAGCCTATACATGAAGTTCAGTAGTTTTTCAGTGTTATTGAGGTATAATGCCCCAGCATTAGATAAAACTAATTTATATTAAAAAGTGTGTTTTAAAAACTAGTTTTGATTCTAATTCAAAGCAAAATGGTATTAAAACATGTCAGTATTTTCTGGAAAATGTACATGTCTGCTTACGAGCTTTATTATTGAATGTTATGGTATAAGGTCAGGACTCTTTCTGACTTACGTGTTTATTATGCTAGTTTGACATTTTGCCTGGTTTTAGGGAGCTTGTGACTGAGGTTTTCAAATGGGGTTATATAATATTAGAAAGATGACCTATATTTAAGGAGATAAAGTGAAACGTTGAATGCATCCCCTTTCTCTCTCTATTTTCATAGGCAACTGCTGCTGCTTAGAACTTCAGAGAAATGTAACAATGTGTTAATGCATGGGTTGCTGCAAAGTCTTGAGTAAACTTGAAATGTTTGTGTTGGGTTTTACTTTAATTTTGCATATATGCCTCGTTTGGTGAAGTATGCCTTTTAGTCCAGCTGTCATGTAATTGGAGAAACAGTCATCATAAATTTCTATGTAGAATTAGTCTTACATTTAAGAATACCTTGGGGGAAACAAAGAGCATCATCATCATCTTTACAGCTGATGCCTACTGCAGTTCAGTTAAGTTTATTTTATTAAGCAGATAAAGATTGATTTTTTGCCATCACAGGCATCGATTACTGCATATTCAAAAGAAGTCTTGTGTAGTGAGATTCTTACAGTTTATCCTTTCAACTTTTTTAGCGTTTGATTTTGAAACAGCAGGAGAAATGTGCCATCTCTCTCTGACTCCTAGTCAAATCCTGGTCCGACTGAAGACAATGAACTGAGCTGCTGTATTCTGCCCATAGTTTGGGCAGAATTTCATTCTCCTTTTTTTTCAGCACTGTGTCAATCTACAGGGGATCAAGACCCAGTGTTTATTCTGTCTATGCATAAGCTAACTAAATTCTCCAAATAAGCTCAATAGAGCTGTTATTAATTATCAAATATGAAGATTTAAGGCAATGAGGTGTAGGACACATAAAAAGATCAGATCTTTAAGCTTGTTTAGGTGCCCAGTGATGTAAAAAAGTATCAAAATGGGCTTTTCAAAAACATCTTTAAATCAAGGGATTTATATGCATGTGTAAATTCTTTCTTGACCTTGTTTTCTTCTTTACATATGTGAGCACCTTTGAAAATACAGCTTCAAGACCATTAACAAGTCAGAGGTAAAGAAGTGGACAGACATAAAAATACTAAATGACTCTCAAGTGAGGCAGTGATTAAATTTAAACATATCAGTGTGCCGCTCTTATACCTATGCCTTAAATATTTGCTTGAATTTTTTTGTCCAAAAATCTGCTCTGGTGCTTCATTATTTGCTATTCAGTGTTGATTGTTTGTTATTCTCTTGTTTAAACAATTTTAGTCATCCAATCAGAGCACTAGAAACATTGTTATATAATTAAGTTGGCCAAACATTCCAGAAATAACATAGTAGTAAGGTACGGAGGTGAAGATTTTATAAACAGCCCAAGGACTGAAATTTGTTGACAGAAAATATTCAGCAAATACTTGCAGGTAATGAATGTTTGAATAAAATTATGGTCAATTCCTGGAGAATTTGTGATAAGAGAGGGGACTAAATTCACAAGAACATGATTCACAATGAATAATTCAGTTGGAGCAGAACTAACATTTGAAACTTCGGTTTGCTTCATATTTCACAAATTTCACATCCTATAATTTATTTACCAAGAGTAAATATCTTTTAATTAGTTTTCTAGAAATTTGAGGACTTACCATTTACACAAACTTAAAAGAAAAATTTCCTTTACCCGGCCACTTTTTCTTTGAAGTTGGTTCTGTGTTTTCAGAAATATGAAAACATGGTTTAATTGATCCTAGTGAGGTGAAAAAAGGTATTTACACGTCTGCAGAATGAATCTCTGAATATGTTAAATAGTAGATTCTAGAAATTCTGGAACCTAGGTGTCTTGTTAAACTTAGTTTGGTGCCTTTTGATATTTTCTGTTTTGTTGCATAGAAATACTTTGTCTCAGTTATTTTCCAGGAACAGGAAGTTACACTTGGGTTGGTGTTATAATTATGTCTTTTTTAGTGGTCATGAATTATTTGATAACAACTAGAGACACTGGTATTTTATGGTGAACACAATGTATTTTGAGTATTTGTCCTCTTTTCAGCTTACAAATTACCCATGAACAGGTTAGTTTATTTGCATTTTTAAATTATTTTCAGAATAGTTCTTGATCTGCAGAGAAATGAGGATTCAGTGTTCTCAGACTTCCTAATAATATATTTGATACCAGTAACATTTATAGAATGGGAGTTTGCTTCATAAAAACAGGATTCTGGCACAAATTCTTTCATGGCATGTTCAGAATTAACTGTCAAAAATATGTTGCATTAGTTTATTTATAATTCATTGTCAATGTTGCTCCTGACCCTTTTCCAATTTCCTCACAGAAAATGATCACAGAAAGAACATGAATGTAGTTGGTGAGAATTCCAGGCTGCGTGGGAAGTTGTTTGATGTAAGCTTCAGGTTAAGGTGTTGGCCTTTGACTAGCTTTAGATAAAAAGATGAGTTTGTTTTAAGTATGACACTGGTTTATCAGCAGAAAAAGGCTGAACTGCTTTCTGTAAGATGTATTTACAAGATTGGTAATGAAAAAATGGAGAAAATAATGAGATTATTGTATCATGAAGCATATAAACCAGAGGCAACTTTTAAAAAAGTTTTGCTGTAATTAGTTTAACTGTAAATGTCATAAAGCCTTATAGCCTGTGCTGTATGACAGACTGTACAAATAAAATTGTAGAGAGAGTGGTTTAGCAACTATTAACTACAGCTTCTTCTGTGTAATACCAGATTTTAATTAGTATGAATTATGCAACTGCTTCCCAAAACTGGCAGAATTATATTATTTCTTTGGCTTCTTTTCTTTTGCACAAAATTACTTAAGTTGTTCCCTCCAAACCGACAACTGCAATGTTGGCAAAATAGGCATGCTGCTCAGAGATACCTTATGTTTCTCTAGCATTTGTCGGATATATAGGACTGCATCTTCACAAAAAAAAAAAAAGTGCTGGTAAGGCCGTCAGTTCTGAAGATGCAACAACAGTAGTAACAAGGAATACTGTAATTATGCATTAGAAGAAAGCAGAATGAACTAGCATTTGCTAGTTCAACAAAGATGTGAGACTTGCTTCCTGGGAGCTTTTCCAAGCTTGGAAATAGCAATTTGTGCTGCTCTTTCCCCCCTGTGGTTTTTCAGCTGAATTCTGTGGGGTTTTTGGAACAGAACACTTGGGCTGATGGGGAGACGGAGCAGCTGAGGAAACACCGATTTAAGGAACACCCAAATTTTCATAGCAGTAACTTTGGCCTAATACATTGCAGTGTATTATTAGGTCTATTTCTCTTGTATAACCATGCAAAAATAGGAATCTGAACAGAAATTGAGTGGCCTTTTTTTGAGGACTAAAGAATAGACTCCAGCTAGAGCTGGTCCTCATTCTCTAATTGGTCCAGTAATGATGAGTCACTGTTACTCAGATAAATCAATACAAAGCATATTGTTATATAGGGGTAAGAAACTATTTTATTCAGAATGTTTGTCCTGTAGTAATTTCTACAGCCTCCTCTGTATGCTTTTCAGGTCTTTGTGCCTCTAGTTCTGATTTTTTTCTAATTGCATATCAAGAAAATTTGTCACTTTAGCCAAAGGTCTAAAATAACATCTCATAGACCAATTTCAATTGAACTCACTGAACATTAAAAATCTACTGAGCTGTCCGTGAGAGGAGTTCAGGTGGTTGTTCTGTAAGACAGAGTCTGGTTTGAAAGCCAGTGATGGCATCAGGAAGCTTTCTATTTGCTGCAGCAGGCTTTGGATTAAGCATTTTGTATGCAGACATCTTAATGAAGAAATTTTATTTTTTTCTGTCCCTTGTATGTACCAGTGGGTAGTGGATAACTGAGCTGCACTACATATTAGAATCATCGCTATTTCTATTTGGGTAAATTACTTGTTATATATTTGTAAAGTTTTATTCAAACTTTATTGAATTCCCAAGAGATAATTTGGAAGAAGGTATCAAAGCAATACATGCTTGATAACACAAATTTTAATTTCTCCAGATACATAATATCTAATCATTAAACAATTTCTGCTTTATGAAGCTTTGCTTTCGGAGCAGATAGGGCCGAGTGGATTATACCAGAATGGTTTCTGAACAACGAAGTAAAAAACTGTAAAGTCTGTACTGCCTGAGGGTTTGGAAAAAAAACACAGGGAGTGATATTTTGCACTATTCATAGTTTCCAGCATCCTCAGATAAGGTGAAGTAAATTCCTTGATCCTCAAAGAAGATAATTACTAATTCTCTGTAATCCCCCAAAGGAAGTCTCCTTATTATAATGCTAGATCATATACCAGTTTCCTCCTTATCTAATGCAACTGGCTAATTATTAAAATACTCCATTTTTCTCCAGCTGTTGTCTTCCTGGGTAAACAAATTGCTAAGTTCAATTGGCTTCCATTTGCACTTCATTGCTTCTTGACAGCAAACACTCTGTAAAAATAAGCTGCCTCAGGGTGTTTATAATCTCCAAGGGAAGAAGAAACCAATGTATGCATAATTTCTCTAATTTTTTAGTATTGGTTTCTACAAAACATAGCACTTTGTTTTGAGTGCAAAACTGTTTTTTCAATAAGCTAATATCAAAGTTACAATATTACCCTTTTTGTAGGCAGGAAGGCAGAAAGAGTCCTTCATCAGTGTTTCAAATCACCTTCTGTTACAGTGAAAATTGTCTTCTGAGATGTGCAAGGTAATTAAAAGGTCAAAACAAGGGCAAGAAGTACATGGTTTTACTTGCATGCAGTATTTCATTTAGAAATGGCTCAAACCAAATTAAACAGTGAACAAACTCTGCTGACACATGTACTAATTATTTGGTTTCTTCCCTTCATATTAGGGGGCACAAGTCCATCAGCACATCTGTACCAATACCCTTCCTATAGGGATTTATATTGTGGGTGTTCTCAGTCACATTTCTGCTACAAAATACTAATCCATTACAAGCTTTTCAGTTCATTTTCTTTACATGTCAGGTCAGGGCTAGATAATTACTGAGTAATGGGTGTCAAGGAATCAAATTCTTTAAGAGGGTTCCAGAATCTCAGGCAAGAAATAGCTACAGGCTAATAGTTTGACGGAGCAGTTATTTTACCTGCCAAATGAAATTTTTAAAGCTTCCTTAAATAAAGGACACCCCCACCCCCCCAGCCTGAATAGGCTTAACTGTTGACTTACTACGTGTTATTTTGCTCTGTGCTCCATTTCCCTTTCATGTCACTTTTCATGTGAAAGATTTTGTGAAGTAGCAAGAAGTAACTTAAGAAAACAGTGATGCTGGAATTCCATTTTTTCTCTATGTGCAGGCAGCATGAAAATGAGTGGCAATAAGAGAAGCAATTAATATACAGAGTGCATAATATTTTGTGCCTTGTGAAATCTACTGGAGTAAAAAGGGTCTCCACATGACTTTTATGACTGTATAGTGCCTGTAGGATTGAGGGGAGGATGGCAACAAGTCATCCTCCAGTTTGGACATACTAACTCTATCCTGCAGAAAGATCAGGGTTGTGAAGATGTTCTGGTTATTATATTCTGCTATGTTCTGTAGCACAAAAATTTTGATGAAATGGAAAATTTTGTTTCAATAAAATACTAACAGTGGTAAGAATACCTTAAAAATAATCAGCTTGTGTAGTGAATTTTCTTATCTTAATGAAATACTAATAAAAAACTCTAGAGAAGTACATTTATCTGTATTAAAAAATGTGAATTAAAGAAAATTATTTTGCAAAATCTGTCTTTCCTATTAATAATTTGAGGTTATGATCAAAAGTATACAAGATCTTACTCTCTTATAATACTAATGCTAAAATTAGTACACCCAGAGCTAATGACAAAGCACATGGCAGTTTCCAGAAGCATAATATAATATTCAATCATGCTGGCACTTGTCAGAAATTCATACATGCGTTTTCTTTATTGCCTCTCTGTATAGTGTCTTCATGCTTGGTCTCTCAACCCACTCCTCTGATCATAAGCGAAGACTTCCCCCTTACTGACTAGTGCATATTTATATACATGTGAGTTCATATGCATATATTAAAAGATATATATGTAAATACACATGCATATATGGTTCTTTACTCACATATGGGGAATACTTTGTTGTCAATGAAATCTGTAGCCAATGGTGATGAACTTAATTTCTGGTAGTTGGTATTAGCATCTGGTTTATGACAAGGATGGCACAGATGTAGCTCTGGATGAAGCATTTAATTGCCTCACCTGGGTTTTCTGTGCAATCATATAACTTTTTTTGGAAGGAAAGAAGTTAGTGTTTCATGAATATATGCAAGCATATATTAAAAAAGCTCTATTAGTAAGAATACTGGAGTAATGTGGAAGGAGAGAGTAGGAAAATGTCCTCAAATTTAACTTCTCAAAGTGGAAGATCATTCAAAACCAAAAAACCTGAGAAAGCTGGTTACATGCTACAAGTATAACCCATGTCTTTCAAGAATAAAAAAGTATCTTTTATCGAGGAGCCAAACTGGCTGAAGTTGTATGTGAACATCTGTAGGTATTTTGGCTCAGTCTGTTCTTGTGGTTCCTTCATCACACCAAGCCCTCTTCCCAGGTTCTTGGGTTTTTTTTCTTCTGTAGATCTTATAAATATTATAGTCTATTGGCAATCTATAAGACAAAAAAAAAGGGAAAAAAGAAGAAAGCACGTAATACTACCAGTCTGATGTATTCTTTTTGCAGAGATCCCTTTTGGCATCTGGCTGTCTCTCTTTCTGCCATTTGATCGCTATATTACTACTAGATTAACAAACAAACACAAAAAGCCAATGATGTAGTATAATGTTTTAAACTCAACCTTTTTTCAGTGTCTGAAATATCTTTTTTTGGAACTGGTTTGATTTATGTATGAGCTAACCGGAAGACTCTCATTAAGTAAGATATATTCAGATCTAGCTATTGTCCTTGACTTACTTTCTGAACAAAACAGAAACATTTGTGCCAAGGACACAAAGAGAAAGGTAGTGATCACAAAATAAATGCTAGCATGAGGGGTAGGGACCTGCAAAGAGATAGCCATCTCCATGACCCACCTGGATTCCTGTGGGGAAAGGACCTGGCCTTCTCTGACACCTAAGCCAGCTGTCCTAATGAGAGCACAAGAGGCTTTCTGGCTGCCCTGTCTTTAAGACTAGCTCTGCTCTTCTGACTAGGCACTCTATCCCAAACCAGGGAAATCCTTGCATTGAAGTTATTTATAAAAGGTACAACAAGTGTTGTTTTTGGCAAATTGGCAAATGGTAGAGAAATGGCAGATTGATGCAACCAGGTTAAATGTATTTATCAACCCAGTTTTAAAAACACTATTAATACCAAAAGGTAGAATATAAATGTGAGTATTAATAGGAGAGAAACACTGTGCTTTTACCATTCTTGATTTCATTGAATCACAGACTGGAAGTGATGGCTTCTCCAGTTTAATTATGCAAGAGGCAGAAAGGAAATTAAAAATGAATATCTCTTTGGCGCCTATTAAAGAAAGAAAGGAGGCAGGGAATACCAGAGCCTGCGATTGCTGTAGTGTTGAGAAAGGAGCAGAGAATAGCTGTGATAGGAACTGGCAATGTGAGAGCAGAAAGAGTTCTTGGGTATTTCAAGGCTGCAGTGGGCACTCTGGGGAAAACACTCAAGAAGCTAATGGAAACAATAATTCATTAATATTTTATTAAAATATTTATGAAAGTCATGTGTTTTAAAGTATTTCCAGGCTAATTCTATGAGGTGGGAATATAATGAAGCAGAAGAATTAAGGAGAAATAACGTACCTAAATGACATGGCAAAGTTTGCTAATTGTGTTTGATCCAGATTGGCCACTTCAAGCAATATAAAGTGAATGGATTCTTGCTGTAGCTTACTGTTTCTTGCAATATCGGAAATCTCTGCAAGTTGTATCCAAATGATCCCACAGTTCAGAGGAGGGGAAGAGCTGAGAGACTCTTGTGTCACACAAGACATTTGTGACATGTATTTTGACTGAAGTTAATCATACAGAAGCCTGTGCAGAAGATTGTGGTAATTGTCAGTGATAAAAATGGGCAAAACTGGCTACAGCAAACTAAATTGCTGAAGTGCTCTGTGCTTTGTCAGTTGTCTGCATTCTAGATCACAGTAAGCTTAATATTTAGGAATGAACAGTACACATATGTGGTAGAAACAAGAGCTGTGCACTTCCCCCCCCTTCTGCTTGTCTCTTCTGTTTTAGAGCAAGCTGTCATAATAATGGCATGGTACATGCTCAGCCTTATGTTAACAACTTTCCGTAGATGATATACTATTCCCTTTGGGCACCCTGTGTGCCAGCATTTGGCATATGCACAAAGGGAGGAACTGAGAAAGGGAGAGTGGATGTTTCTATGTTCAGCAAGTATCCAGGAAAATACAAGACAGCATACTATTTCATATGGCTTAGTGATAGCCTGATATTTTTTCACTCTCTTCCTTAAAAAGACAGAAAACTGATTAGACCGCAAATACATTTTTCATGCTATTAAAACAAAAAAACCCAAACCAAAAAAACCCCCACCACAAACAACCCACACAAACCACCTGAAACTGTATTCTACCTGCTTTGTTTTGGGATTGTTTTATCACAATGGAGGTTAGCTGAGGTTTGGAAAAGACCTCTGTGGAGCAGAGACTGATACCCTGAGGATGTTATCAGAGTGCCTAATACAGAAAGGTAAGGTTGTCTAAACTGCACTGCAGTACATGTGACAATAGTGCTGGCCCACAGAGCAGTCTGCAGAATGTGAATTGCTCAGCACTCTGAGCCAGCCTCCCTGAAAGCTGTAAACACTGGTGAGCTCATGTACACAGTACCCTAGTAAGATAATTCAGTATAATTTTTTTTCGTTTACGGATGTGGGATCTGAAGTATAAAGGTCAGCTCAAATTTAATTCTGATTTTTTTAGCTTTGGTGTAAAGAACAATGGTCATCCAATAATCTGCTCCTTATACCATAATTGTCATCATGACCTGTTTAGAGTTTGTTTTATTTTAAGGTGGGTCACTGAAGACGTGGTTCCTAGTGTAGCTTTGCATTGTAACTATCTTTTACAGATTTGGAGATGTCTCTGCCTCTGTGACAAGAAAGTGGAGATTATTTGTTCCACATACTCTAGGAATGGCTGACCCTTCAATTCCTCTTAGCCAAAGTTTTCAATTTCTAGATATAATAGTCGAAGTTCTACTAGCTTGTTATTGTCCAAAATACTTGATCTCTTTCCACATGAGTATCTGAATAAGAAAAAAAGTTCAGTATTGTTGTACCAAGCATCCTTCTAATATAGTCTTTTGACAGTATATGAGCACCACTGACCATGCTCACAGACTCTCCATAAACCCAGTTTATCAAAGACATTCAGATTTCTGACGTGTCCTTGTTTCAGTGGGAGCTGTATACCTTTACATATCTTTAAAGCTCTGACCCCCAGTATATTTGTGTGCTAAAATATTGGTTTTTTTAATTCAGTAAGGCAGAATATAAGCTCTAGCATAATAGCTATGCTTAAATTGCTTAAATACTATTTGTCGGGATGTTAGGTGGATCCTCATATCTTTTCTTAATCTGTCTTTTGTTTATTTGTTTTTGTTGAACAAGATTTCAGCAGTTGCAACTGTTCTTTGTCCTAAGCCAAACTATTAGCTCAGGGTTATATTGTCTAACCAAATTTAAAGAGAGATACGGTGGAATTGTGTGAGGATTTATTCCACTCATTCTTAAATTCAGAAGAAAGTGTATTATTTCAAAATAAATTTGAAAAAAAAAAAAGAGCAATCCCAGTGTATTTAGTTGAGGTTTCTATGGTAATCTGTAATATGCAGAGTGCAGTTTTTTGGAGCGCTTAAAGCCAAGTATTTTCTTTCCTCTAGTGTTTGGCTCACTCTATTATTAAAAATTTCCTTTACCAACAGACATCTAGAAACAGAAATATACTTTTTTCCTTGTCCTGTTTGATTTTGAGGAATTTAACATTTCCAGAATAGCAACTATTGAAATAAGTATTAAGAAAAAAGTTCTGTCCATCTGTCCAGGTAGCAACAGCTTATTCTCACAAAAACTGTATGTAACAAGCTTTATGTGTTACTGTGTGTTACGTGTTTCAGTGAGATTTGAACTGCCATAGTTGTACTGTTTCAGTCTTGATTTATGCTGGTATTAGTAAGGTCAGAATCAGGCTTACTGACTTCCAAGATAAAACATAACTCATCAGAGAGTACAAAAATAACTTTAAAAGTTCAGAGCATAGTAGCACACTGTAGATCAGAGTTACAAATGTAGTAAAAGCAATGTCTCAACAGAGTTTTAGACTGCCAAACTAACTGTTCTGTTATCTTGTAAGAAAAGGCAATAATGCATATGTGAAGGTAATATAATTGCAGTTGCTATGGGAACTTGCCTTGGGTTAAGAAGTTCCCTGAGTTGTGTGGATTAAAATTTCTGTCTCAGCAATGCATCAATACAATATTTTGAATAACATCTCTTTAAATTATCTCCCTGAAGATGTTGTTAAGACTGCCATAGACAGTATTCAACATAAAATAATCTCCTCTGATATAATTCTTATTAGCATACAGTTGTATGTGGTGTCAGTTGATTGACCTAAAAGCAAAAAATTCCACTGAGCCTTTTACATGAATGTTTTTTTGGTTTTATCTTTTTATAAATTTATTTTTATAATGAATGTTAAATTCTAAGAAAGTCCAGGATACAAGTCAGCTCCCTGACTTGGTGCTTTTTGCAGAGCAGCTTAAGCTGTTGTTAGTTTTTAAGACTTCAGACAAAATGACTTATTTTCCCCAAATAAATCAAATCAACTAAGAACCACGTTTTAAAAACAATTCAGAGGAAATTTTTCAAAGTGCTGGTTCCTGAAAGCAACATTATATTGTTAAAAGCTTTCGGTTTCTGAGATTTCCATTAACGTTTGAAGTTCAGATTCTTAAAGTAGCTCCCATTTTTAGGTTCTGCTTACCCACAACTTGGGCCAAATTCTTAAAACTAAATCTGTGTTTTCATGGATACTTCTTAGTGGTTATCATACGAAAAATAAAATGCCAGCACACAGTGATTCCCTTCACAGTTCTTGCAGACAGTTTTTTTAAAACAAGCCCTTTTGAAGATTCACTCCTGATTTCTGTTCTTTTCCCCAAATCTAGTCCTTAGAGGCTTGTGTTGATAGGTGGTGAGGTGTGACTCTGTGCTATTGGCAGAAACATGCTATGCGTAGAAATGTGACTGTTCGCTGGGTGAGACTTCCATCCAAGAACTGTGAATTTCATTAGCTGCAGTTCTACTCTATATTAATAAGGGGTGGCAGCTGGTCCTGTCATATTCTGTGTTACTGCATTAACAAGGTGACCTTCACAAAAGCATTCCTAATTTATTGTTTTAGAGAGAAGTCATGTAAATATAATCCATTAAAAGTAATTGTGCATGCTTTCTCCATTACTTTGCATCATGGGAAGCATAGAACGATGTAGATAAAAATGAGTAAGTTATGTAGTGGTTAAGCATCTTGCTTTCTCTGATTGCCACTCTGCATTGTCTTCCCCAAGGCTACTACATTGTTTCTTCATTGTTTTTGCAAAAGGAAGTTAAAAATATCAGGAGATAATCACCAGGAGAAAAAGGTGGAGAAATAAACATCAAACAGCATGTGGGAGAAAATGTGATCCCGGGGAGCGGGGGGAAGTGAGACTGTGATGGCAAGTCTATTTTCCTGACTAGCACAACATGTGATATTTCACACTATGTACCAGCAGTCCACTGAGTTTAGCTCATGCCATTGTTCTGAAGGCAAAGACAACTACTAGGCTTGCTCTGTTCCTTCCTAGTGAAAAATCTGTGGTAAGGATGGACAGTAGTCTGTATTTTGCCACCGAGCGTAGTTTGAAAATAAGCAGCAAGGGTTTTGTGACATCTAGTGCTTATAAATTCAGCAAACTGTCAAAACAATGGCAATAACTTTTGTCCTTTGACAACTTTGAAGGATTTAATTTGCCAGCAGGAAATACATATGGACAGTCATATCCAGCAGTAGCAGCTGCAACATAGCCTTTCCTCAACAGTTAGGCATCTTGTCAAGATGACACATCAAAATGTAATGATATCATAAATTGTATTTATTTTAATGGCAAAAAAGCCTCCCGAAAAATATTTTTCATCTGTTCCTAGCAGCAATATATAGCACAGATGCAGTAACAAGTACATGGAGATATATACTATGTGTTAAAATACATCAGACTTGGGTTGAACTGTACAAATACTTCCATTTCAACACAATCATTTGAGGAATAAGATACTGCTCAACTTGAGTAAATTAATCAGAATCTGGTCCAAAATGAATGTTCACAAGCCTGTAGCTTGAGTTTTCTGATTGCTGGGATAGACTAGTCTCAGGATTCAGCCTGCTACTTTGTGCTTGGAATTTTGTATTTTCATTTAGGATTATGCATCTGAGATGTGGCAAGCAGCACTTGTGTGTTTTATAGCAAGTGCTGTTTGGATGCTTCAAAGACTGCATTTTGAAAAGATCAACATTCTTCTGTAGAAATAATCAAGCTTGGCACAGTTTTATGAACTCAAACTTTTTCCCCATAGAGTGTGATTAAAAATGTTACAATGCTAGTTTTTCCAGTAGATGTGGTGAAGTTAAGTGGACTGTTTGTGAAAAAGGATATTTCCCATGTGAATTAAGAAAGAACAATCCTGAGCGACAGGTCTGATACTGCTCACAATTCATCCCTTTTGGAGGCTTACCCCTCCCAGCTTCCTTGTATTGGATCCTATCAGAAACAGAAAGATGAAGCTCCTAGGTCCTTCTTCATAACTTTGCTATCTAATCCCTGATGTGGGAATCCAGCCAGGCAGAATCCCTAGAAGCTGTACTCTATTCATTGCTCAGCCTCTACTTTTGTATTTGTGGAGCTGGGATAACCTGGAAGTATAGACTGCAGTCTCTACAAAGGATTATCTAATCCTTTACAAAGGATTATCAAGATAAATCTTAATTTCTAGTGTTGCTATGAAACAGTGTAGAAGTGGCCCAAACCTGTGTAACCAAATGTTTGTGGCAATCTCTGTGCCAGGTGCTTTTCCACCCAGGAATGTTTTTGAAACCTTTCTTCTGGCTTATTACAGTATCTCTTCAGGAGTCTGAAATGAACTATGGACCATTACACATAGCCACAAATGCTAGGCAGGGTTTTCATAAAGAAGTTAGTGCAGTTGAGACTGGGGTGAAACTATTCTTTTTCACTGTGATCTGGCATCTTTTAAACAACCTGTGTTCTATAGATCAGTGTAAGAAAACACTCACCACATAGCCTTTTATTATGCTGTTGTTCAAAAACAAATCTGCATGTACAGGACTACTAAATTACATGTATTCAATGTATTCAAAACAAGAGTCTAGAAATTGTTCTAATTGGGCAGCTAAGGTTGCCTACTGGTGAGATAAATCCCTATGCAGAAAAAAGGCAGCAGGTTAGCTGTCTGCTCTATTCTTCATCCTCAGAGTATACTGTATTGCAACAGCCTCTGGCAGGCATAATTTCCCTGGCTTTTGGAGACAAAGTGGAATTTAGAGTAGCTTTGAAGCTGCTCTAATTTACATCAGAGAATAAGTATGTTCAGTGTGTCCCTGAAAGGCTTTTTGTTAGTGGGTCAAAATAATCCACTTTTTCTGACCTCTGGGCAAAACCTTTTTAAAAATACGATAATTTGAATCCTTTGGGCTTGGTTGTAATGAATCTGTCTCAGAAACTGTAAAATTCCTTATGAAAATAAAATATGAAGTCACCCTCAAACATTATTCTCTCACTTCCATTTTTCAAAACAAAATACTGCAAGGTCTCTGCATGAATGGCGTATGTAGAAGAGTTGGAAAATGGATATATTACCATGGTCATCCTCACTGTAAGATACAGCTGGGACCAACCCAGTTTTTTGTTTTACAGTTCAGATTCTGTGCATGTGTCTTTATAAGCATCAGAAAATGAATGAAACTCTGGCCCAAATTGTTCAGATCGTGTGTGCACTTACAAGCATCAGAGAGGGGATGAAACTGTCCCCTGAACTGTGTTCCTTTGCTATGCAAATGATAGTTCATTTATATTTTCTGGTTTTGTCTATATCTTCAAGCCAAGATTTCTTTGATTTTTCAATACACTACAGATTTTGGAAAGGTCTTTGAATGAACTCTGCCTATCCATATTTCTTTTAAGGTCTCCCACTTTGGGCATCCACAAGTGGAGGTGGATGAAGTCACTAATCACTTTCTAACCTAATCAAGGACTGACATGTCTTATCCTTTAGATATATTTTATCTGTAGTAAAGTACGACTTTAGCTGTGCCTGTGACTTCAGCAGGTGAGATTTCAAAATACACTTGAGTAAGAGAAGATAGAGTAACAGAGGAGAGCTGGCTGAGTCATGATTATAGTCCTATTAATTTTGGATTGGCAATACCATATAGCACACACATTGCTGGGTGATTCTCTGTTCCAGCAAGAGGAGTGAAAGGAGAAAAAGCCAACAGACAGGATATCTGATCATATCTGAAATCCCTATTTTAATCTATTTTTAAAATATTGTAGCTAAAAACATCTTGCAGAATTTTCATACCAAGTGGTTTCTATTTTTGCTAGCACCACACTTTTTTTAGCACATTTTAAATTTTTCTAATCTCTATATCATTCTGAAGGGTGCTGAATGTCACATTAGAAACATTTACATGTTTCTGCTGACATTGTGTGAAAGTGTTTTGTCAACTTCTTTAATTTGCTTGTAAACAAGTTTTTTTAATCAACATTAGAGTGCTGTTATTCATGTCAAGTTACACCTGCCTTTCCATCCATTTCCATGCCTGTAACATTCATAGACAATTAACTATCCAGAAAGCAATTAGTCTCAGGTGTATTCTGGGTCTCCACTGAAAATTGGGCCATTGAATCTAATGAAGCCAATATTTCAGACTTATCTTTTAAATACTAAAGGCCAGAATGTGGTCTCTTTTCTCACTCTTGATTTGTCTGTTCCTCTACTTGTAATGCTCCAGAGAGACATATATCGTGCAACAGTGTAGTTGCTAAAAGTATGACTAGACAAATTGCTGTTTCTATTTAATTTCGTTCCCTCCACTTGTGCAGGCCATCCAGAGAAAGGAAAAAGTGCAGAACTTGCAAAATGTTGAATGTTTAAGAGGTGAGATATGCTCTCATCTTCCTTTGCCTGGAATGAGACATAGGAATGACCAGAGTCTTCAAGGAAGCATTCTGTTATAGGTATAGTGGAAACAATATTCACAGAATATTATGCCTAAGACCTGAATAAATTTTTCTTTGACATATACTATAGCAAAGCATAAAGTATCATATTCTTTGATAATATTTTTATACTCTTTAATAAGTAGAACTCAGCATTACTTGATTAGCTATACAAATTGTGGTATAAAGGACCTTAAATAGATAAATTTGGGGGCAAACTGTAGAGGATTTTAAATAATATTTTAGTGCCATATTACTACATTCCATTGAAAAATATTGATAACAGTCAAATTTTGCTGAAGTTAAAGGTAGTTGCAAGCAGTCAGTATCTGGAGAACATACAGAATCTGATTCTTTACACCTGCTTCTATCTCTAGCTGTTATGCTGCGAGGAATCTAAAAGGCCAAAGAGGCCCTGCCAATGTTTTAAAATCTATAATTTCTTTTAGCATATGTGTGGATATGGTGTTGTCTACTTAACTGAGTGCAGAGTTATTCTCAGTTTCTTGGCTGAGATCTGCCTTTGTAAAAATCACATAGCAACCTGCTCCTTTACTTTCACTGTTTGTGCAGTAAGGGTGAACTTAAATATACTCTGTAGACTGTAATGGAAGTTTTGATTCCTTCCTCCTTTCAGCTTGAACAATATTAAAATACAGAGGAGGTAGACTATAGCATCATGCCCTCTCACTAGTTAATCTGCCAATTCTTATCCTGCCTGCAAAAGGGAATATGTAAGTAGTAGCACAGCTGACAACTCCAAGGCATCTCACCTTGGATCCAGCTTCTGCCAACTGCCTCCTACTAGCTGGTCTGCACACAGGTCTGGTACAAGCCTCTGGCTCTCTTGTCAGGTCACTTCATCACAAAGGGAAACCTTTGTTACCTTATGGACAATCTTTCTTTATTATGGAGAACTCTTGGTCCTTGGAGATAAATAAGCAGAATGTAGTGCCAGTATAATACTAACTCACAAAGTATTTTCCTAAGAGAACAAACGCAGCTCTAACATCTTGGAATTTATCCATGTTGCTTCTGCAGTTCTGAAGTTCTTACAGCAACTTTTAATCATTAGGTTCAAAATTGTTTGGGTGTGCAATACATCCTGGCAGGTATTTCAGTTTATTTGTGGTATCATTTAATTTATGGTTTATCTAAATGCTATTTTAAAAGCCCATGGTCAGGATTACAAGTTAGGGATGTCTTTTCACGGTCTGAAACAATAGCTTCATAAACATTTCAGGATGAAAAACAAG
Organism: Mycteria americana; assembly: GCF_035582795.1. Classification (NCBI taxonomy): domain Eukaryota; kingdom Metazoa; phylum Chordata; class Aves; order Ciconiiformes; family Ciconiidae; genus Mycteria; species Mycteria americana. Next base: position 48,081,984 of record NC_134371.1, on the reverse strand, counting down.
GATATTTTCTGGCCTGTTGTTTGACCCTGTGCTTCCATTATAGTCAGTATTACTTTCCTCAGCTATCATATCAAATATATTTTGATTAAACACCTCATTAGAAATAAATGAATTGTGTTCTTGGTAGTAGAACCGACTCTTATTCTTCAGTTGAATTCAGACTAAAGCTGTCAGATCATGTAGAGGGATATCCAAAAGCAATGAAAACAAACCCATTAGTGTCTAGTATGCGTGTGTTGCCTTAACATTATTGCAGCATCAATTATTTCTAACACACAGTACCAAAATGGCACTTTAGTAAGAAGATAGATAGAATATAGAATGCATATAAACTGGATGAATGACATATAACTATAGAAAATCAAATGTCTTTGCATCAAAAGGATCTTAAGTTTAAATAAATTGAATAATTGCCCCCATGTCTTCATAGTTTATTGACTAAAGAAGCAGGCAAAATACACTGAAGACCTAATGAAATGCTTAGTGTTGTATACAAATTTTTTCTTTATTGCCTGAATTCAAGAGAATGGTTAGACACATTTGAGCAATATTCACTAAAATCTTTTTTCAGAGGGGTATCTCCTCTAAATGATAAACTTTGTTACTGTCTTTGCCAAAATATTTTAACAAGTGTAATCAGCATACAGTTGATAGCATACTGAAATCAATGACAGAAGTGATGCTTCCTGAAGAAATGTTGAAGATGCAGTATTTATGTTCTCAAAATGTAGAGGGCTGTCCAGTAAAGCTCTGTAAATTCACATCATTTCAGACAGGCAGAAAGAGTTTAAGTTTTACAAAAGGGTGGAAATGGAAAGTATTCTGTTTCCATTCTACAGGTGAAAAGTGGTGGCAGAGGGAGCAAAATCCCCAAGAGAATTTTAAAATCTAACTTTCAATTGCAAGCAATGGGAGGTTGGTGTGAAAATGTACTTCTAGAGACTTTGTTATGTATAAGCAGACAAAAGCATATGTTAACCTGAAATTTGATAAGGGCTAGTTCTCAGCAGTAATTAACAAAATATCCAGAAGATCTAAATGAAAACTTGCGAGATGTTTGTTATGCTTACATAACATCTGTAGGCATCATTCTCTTGTGCTGTTTTGGCATGCAAAAGTGCTCTTTGTAATCCTCATACATAAGACAGAATCATCACTTACTCACCAGTAAAATATCAGTATAGAGCACCATAACATAAAGGTGGTCTAAGAACGTGACAATTGGGGTGGAGAGGCAAGCTTAAAACTGTGACCCCAATGTTATAGAGGCTTGTACGTGTATTTGTTTGAACTCTAGAATCTGCTAATTGCTCTGAATGTTATACTTTCAGAATAAGTTCAGTGTATATAAGGTCTAGGTAGAGTTATTGCTGGGTAGCCTCAATACAGTGCCAATCTGCAACACAATGCCACTTCTCACACCAATTGATATAGATGAGCACATGTTGTCAGAGAGAGTGGGAAGAGTCAGATTACCTGATCAGTTAGCAAATGTAATGGAAACAATTATCTGTTGCCGGCTGCCGCAGGGCAGCGGACCTGCAGGCACTCTTGGATATCATCTCCATGCAGCCCAGCCTTCAGAACAGGTCGCTGTCTCAGCAGCCACCACAACACCATTGCCTTATGAACTTTAAGGAGGAATGGATGCGTCAGAATCCAATTTTGTCTTGGTTTTACTGGGATGTCTGCTTTGTGAATAGCTACAGCAGACTAAATACAGAAATACAATCCCTTCAACCTATTTTAATTCAAACCAATATAATAAGATAGATATAAATGGAAAGCATTGCTTCACTCATCAAGGTTCATTATGCAGTCACACGGTTTCAGCATGTTGCTAATTTTTTTGAGTGCTTGATCAAATATTTAGCTGTGAAATATTCTATACTAAATTGCTAATATTCATATTTAAATATCCTTTGTTATTGGTTTTTTGAAAGCCTCCCACCCTAAGGTTAGTCAATTTATTATCTAAAAATTCTTTATACTTTCAAAATATATATTAAAAAAAAAATCAGTACATGGTACTACAGTTGGCAATGTGCATCTAAATCTGCTCCCAAAATGGAGGTGTTTTTCCTCCTTATAAATTCAGAGAGACAGGTAATTGAAAACCCTTTGTAACAAAAATCCCATCAGTTTTGAACTGATAGCCCAGGTACAAACTTCCAGCCTGATTTGATTTGAAATTGCCTGATAGTAAATGTACAAAATTGGGGGCAAAATTGTTAAAAACACACAGAGCATGGTTTGAGCTCTTGTCCAAGTAATGCTGAAAAATAAAGGTGGCTTTTCATCCTGTATTTTTGCCTTTATCTGTAAAATATTGCTCTTGGTGTAACTGCAAAGTGAAGACAATTATTCTGTAATGCCATGTATTTGCTAGACAAGCACAGGGCTAGGATTCATAGCTGATTCACTCAATTACTGTTTTCAACAATGTTCTTACCAGGATATTGCTTTTTAGGCACTTAAGAAAACTGAATAAGATTGGATTTTATGCAAGATGAACCATAAAGGAAAAAACACCACCAGCACATGGTTATTGGCCTTAAAAAACATAAATTGTCAATTTAACACTTGATGTTTCTTGAATGTTCTGATTTTTTTTTTTTTTTTTTAGTATCAGGAAACAAAGGTGTCTGAAAACAGTAGCACAATCATAATGAAATTTATTAAACAGCATAGTAATTGCTTTTTATGTGTTTCAAAATACAGCTGTGGTTCTAATTTTAGGAAAAAATTAATCCCATTTGTTCCAAGCACTACAGAATCCCTCTTAATGTACCACTGGCTAAAAAAAAATAAATCAATTCTGCAGCTACTGCTAGTAACATTAATTTCTGCTGTGGAGATTATGCACTCAGTAAAATATTTTTTTACTCTGTCTCTTTTTACACATACCCAACTAGGAAAGAAAACGCACATAAAGCCATATCAGTATTGCATCTTCTTATGGGACAAAATCCTGAACCTCCAAAAGTCAATGGGATTTTTTTGCTGCTGTCTTCAGTGAACTAGGCACCTTTTTTCATGCCTGATATTGTTCTTTTTTTTTTTATTAATTCATACACTTCACAATATGTAAGGGTAGACCATATATTAAATATATTCAAGTAACAAAAAATAGATTAGGGTTGAGACAGTAGTTTGAGCAGCTTATCTGTTTAGTGAGAATATACATAACTTAAATCTCCTTCTGCAATTTAAGCTTGTTACTTGTCCTGACCACAATGAACATGAAATACAGTTTACTTCTGTTTTCTTCACTGCAGTCTCTTATAATCACCTATCACCATGTGAATCCTCATTTTTTTCTCCCATACAGTAAAGAAACCTAACTCTTTCAAGCAGAGGTTATATTTTCTAGATTTCAGATGACCTGATGACCTTCTCTGGGCTTTGTCCAGTTATTTCTCATCTTTCTTGAATGGCATGCTGTAAATCAGCTACAGCATTATAGCCTATGTGATGAATTTCCAGAGCTTGTAAGATTTAGTTCATGTACTTATGTCCAACACCTCTACTTGTATGTGACGTGTACCAACATGCATATCAGTACAGTTGATTTATTTTTTTCACAGCAGGAGAGTTTTAATATCGCTTTCAGCTAGAGGTAAAGAATAACCCCATATTCTTTTTTTTTTTTTTTTTTTTAGAACTGTCATAGCTATGCTGTATTTTCATAGTAGACTGAAAATAGCACTTTATACTATGCTTATTGCACTATATTGCATATATTTCAGACAATTTCTTTGTTTTTTCCAAGACTTTTTTTCCAAGACTTTTCATACTATTTCATCAGAAATAGTTTCATAAGAGAGCCTGCGTACCTGAGCTGCTAGACGAAGAAATGGTACAGCTATACAACTAACACAGATACGCAGCTGCTGCTGTTTGCCAGTTCAGGGACTGTTACTTTTGGCATCCAAGGGGGCTGTAGATAAGGGATTAAGTTCATTGATGGTTCCTTCTAGAGGTGTAATATAAATGCCTGGTGCCTAACAAAACAGAAATGAAAACAGAATAGAAGCAGTATTTCATAATGAAGATAGGGGCTAGAGCTGAGGCATCTAAATGGCCATCTCTTCATTAGAAATGTTTTGTTCCTCAGGCACAATAGGTGTGGATGCTGTGTGCCTAAACGGGTGCTGGGATCAGGTGAATGGAATGCAGTGGAGGAAAGTTTTGTGGCTCTTAGTAATTGATAGAGAATGTCAGGCAACTGTTGAAAAGTTCCTGTATATGTGTTATTTTGTAGCAATAATACAAATTATATTATGACATATTATGTACTTACGTCTTCTCCTTAGCCAAATATTATGGGTAAATTTTCCCTTTATTCTTTGATAATTGTATTATTTTCATGAGTAGCAAAATATACAGTGTCCCGAGTTGAATGTGAACAGTTCTCACCATCACAGTTTGTTGGTGCCTTAAATAATTCCACAATTCCTTTCAAGGGGGCTAGCCACAAAACATGGACACCAGCAGACACCTTGACTGAATGAATATACGTGTGTGCACTGAATCTTGTACTGATGCAGATGGAAGATCAGTTAAGCCCACCTGTCCCTAGGCAGGTAACTGCAGCACCTAAATTAGGATTAGAGCTCCCTGAAGTTGTTATCCTGAGGGATTAGTTGAGTTGATATATAAATGCAGTTTAGGATCACCACGTTTCTAGGTTAATCATTTTGGTTAGGTGCTTAAAGAGGTGGAATGGACCTAGGCAGAACTGCCTAAAATCGTTTTACTTTAATGAGGTGCTATCAGGCTGCATTCAGATTTTGCAATGCTTAGTGGTTTTGCCTCTTTGAATTAATTTGTATGCATGGAGTCTAGGGTCAGGAATATTTTTAGACTACCCATTATGCTTGACCTAAAGGCAGAAAGTCAGATAAAGGTGCCCTACATATGTATGAAGATTTTTCGGCAATAATGTTTGGTACAAATAAAAAGTGCTGTATGAAAATTGTTTTCAGCACAATGCATGGTTTGCTAGTATTAACAAGAATGGGAAGTACATATCCAATTAACTTCAGACATTGCTAAGATGCCTTGGTAGTACAGTTTGCCAATATTACTAGTTTTATTCATTTAAAACTTGTGTGCAAGGAAATGTCAATGGAGACTGGCTTCAAGTAGGTATTTGAAAACATTAAGTTCAAAAACTTTTTCTTGTAAATCGTGTCCCAGAGACAGGGTCAATGCAAATCTGTAGTAGGACAGATTTTAATGGAACATTGCACATCATCACTAATATTCTGGGTATGAACATACCAAATTTTAGAGTTTTTATTTGCTCTAAACATATTCTTTTATGTATGTTGCTAACCCAAGAAACAATATATGCTGCAACATTGATTATATCCCTGTCTTTGATTTGGACCTTGGATTTACTGTTCTAATTCTTTTCTAACTCATTGTCAGCCTCTGATTTTCCAGACTCTGAAAACTGAACGGAGTTGTAGAGAAGCACGACTTGTGCTTCTCTACACTCCTGCATCCTGAGGGAGCCTATGCTTGTACGCTTGTGGTCTAATCAATGGGACTGCCCTTACAAGCTCAGAATCAGTTTGGCCTCTTAAAGCTCAATACCTGTGTGGCGAACAACGAACACGAACAATGAAATATACGATGCCTGCGTACGTGACAAATGAGCAGATTTAAGAAGCAGAGTAGTTTCATGGGCAATACACTAGAGATGAGGTCTCTCTGCAATACCTTGTTAAAGATTCTCCTTTACTTTGTACTTAGGCAACATGTTTGTCTGGAGGTTTGGAACAATTCTCATTATGCATGGAACTAACATTTCATTCAACTATGCAAACTGGAAGGAAATGAATAAACATTGACTAAGAATGAGATGGGTATTTTGTGTTATATCAGGCACACAGGAGATGCTGTATGTTACTGAAATAATTACTGTTGGCATATATGCATATTCAAGGCACAAATGGGAAAAATTGAGAAAGCCCTAACTGGAGGTTTCAGCTGTTTGCTAACAGTGTGGCTGCAGTTGTCTCTCACCCTTAAAAATGTTCTTTACATTCTTAATGCTAATGGATTTTTTTCCCCCCTATGGAAAAGCTAATGAACTGTTTAAATTAATGAAACCATCAGGCTGTTTTGTTTCTTCAGATAGCTATATTGTTCTTATAAAATGCGTTTGCACTTTCCTTGGACCCTTGTATTCACCCTGTTGAATTATTATTTGTGAGATATTCTTGAAGGCTTGTAGGCTACTTTGGGGTGGTTAAATTAAGAAAACTGAAATCCTTAATAGTTATTCTGTACAGACTGAACTGTTGTATAGTTGGTGAACCAGCTGTATACTTGAATGTAGTCTTTTCATCTACTGAGGGATGAAATTGAAAGGATTGTTATAGAAATGTGAATGTTTCAGTCTTAAGTTGAAAATATTCTAATGAAAAAGGAATAGCAGGCCAGTTTTTGCACTCACATAAAATTTAGAAAGTCATAGTGCATTCAGTGGGTAGTATTTTTTTATTAGAATTGGCATTTTAGAAGCAGGTATTTAGCAACTTTTTTCTTTTTTTGCATTTGAATACATACTGTGAATTAATGGCTCAGGAACTTGGGAGAGGTAAAGTGATGCTATCATGGTACTGCTTCTTTGACATCTATAGACTTGTGCTAATTCCCACCAATTAAGCATTTGATGTAATGTGTTCCATGGAGTTCAGCCCCCATCACCGAAAATTAGATGTAACACTGGATGCAGTTTCCAGAAGTCAGATTTGAAAATTTCAACAACCAAAAGCCTTGTTTGATGTGCTATTTTAGGTTTAGCTCCTGATGAAGTGCAATTTATTCTTTCACCAGTAAGGGAGTCAATGCCTCCTAGACAGGCATTAGGATAAATGCTAGATTCAATAATTAAGTGAATAGTAAAATCCAAAATTTATCCCATCTCTGCTCCCACTCTTCTGTTCAGACATGGGAGGATAGCCAGAGAACATTCAAACTAGTTTCAAAATTGTTATAATGTTACTTCTCAGTGTCATTCAAAAGTGAGTATTTACATGCGGTACTTCTCCTCTACAAAAATTTTTACATCTATTGTAAGAATATTAATGATATTGCTTTGCATGCTCTTAGATTTGAACAATTAGAAAAATAGCACGAATATGCGCAGATAGGTGCAGCAACAGAGGTGCTTTTCTAGAGGTACCAAAGCAGTGCTTTTTATATAGCTGTTTATTATGGATCCGATTCCTTTGCAGGGTAACCACGCCAGCTTACGGAGTCAGTTCTGTATTGTTTCTGTACGTATCTGACAATTATTTTATGGAGTCATATGTAACTGTGTGTTTGGTTTTTTTTTGTGGAAAAAAAATTTCCAAATTACAATATTTGAGTTCCAGAAATAAGGTTTGCCAACTGAAAAAAACCTTCTGATTCCTGTGCAGACAGAGTGAGGGATTTAAGAGATTTCACATGGACTGCTTCTCTCCAAGCATCTCCTGTGTGCTGTAGCTTTTGGCCAGTGTATCTGTTAGCCACTCTCATACTGCTGCAGCTTGAGAGTACTTCTGAACATAAAATTTATGGTCTAATAGGAAAAACCCATTGTCTACTGTGGTTGCATAACAAAAGACATGCTTCTCTTGAAATTATGCTTTAACTACTATGCAGGTATTGCAACATATATGTACAGTGCTGCCAGAAAGGAAAAAGCAGAAGTACTTGAGGACTTGCTATGATGCAACCATATGCAGAAGGATCTTTTAAAAAATATCTGGCTTTTGAGTCTGTCAACAAACTTACACGTATTATTCTTAATGGCTTTGGATTTTCAGGACACTTCAGATGCCTGTGAAAATAGACAATAGATATCAGTCAAGACTATCAAAATAATATATCAGTCTCTCCCTTTTCTTCTAAATGTAGGTGGGGAGGGAACAGAATTGAAACTTTCATTAATTTTGCATGGACTGCTTTTCTGTTGCCTTTCAAACATGAATTGGATGAGTATTGAGCTTCTGTAATGCTCAATTACTTTGTTTGGAAAACCTGGATATTAATTTCAATCTATATCTTAATAAGCATATGTATAAACAAAAAAACCCACATGTGCAATTTACATTTGAGATGTCATCATTTAGTAAGTGAATTTGAAATACAAATCTATGAAATGTAACAGGTAAATTGCCAGTAAGAATGAAGTCTATTCTTCTTTCTCAATTAGGGAATCAGAACATCAGATGTTCAGTTATTTATTTTATTAGAAAACTAACAGTGGAATGGTTTTCCCACAGTCCACTCAGGGGAACCATTTCCATTGACTTATTATGGGATATAAACTTAATAATTCCCATCTGCTGCAAGAAAACTTCTGTAAAAGATATATATCTACAATAAACTGTAACTATTTCCACAGGTCTGTTTCTGTAGACGAAAGATGATCTGTGTAGTATATCCCAAAAGTTAGTAAGTGTACAGATGCTGTACAGCCACAGCTATGAAATGTAAATATAATTTTGATTCCCAGAATACAGGTAGGCATTTTTGAAGTTTGCCATATATTTATTTTTGATCCATGCTTAACAGCGTGCTGTGTTTCACAGAGACTTCCAACATCTTCACACCATTTGATGAGGCATAACAAAATCTTTCACCATCTACAAAAAGTGCCTTTATCGTGTAGAACCAGAGATGTGCACAGAGACTGACAGACCCTACTCCTAGTGACTGTAAATCAATGTTTAGCTGTAGGGAAGTAGGGAACAGAGAGTCTTTTAGAATCTTTATTGATCTACTGAAATATGAGTGAAGAGATAATGATACAGAGCTGTGTATTGTCCACTGTCTTCACAGGACAGGAGGAGCAAGAGGTAGTGTCTCTGGGAGGAGGTATGGCATGGCACATGTACGTGGATGGCTATTCTTCATTAATTTATCTGATCTGTTTTGCCGTTTGTAGTCCTCAGGTTCTATGTATAAACAGGAATTCAAGTGAAGCAAAGGCAGCATTTATTTTCTCCCCTTTCATTGTCTTATTCCTTTCTTCTTTACAATGACATGGGAATGCCAGGGTTGTAATGTTCAGTGTACATGTGTACTACTTCTCACTGTGTGTAAGGAAACCTGCCCTGGAAAGGCTAACCATGGATTAGGGAAAAACAACAGGACTCAGAGTAGACTGGAGGTCATGAAGGAAGAGAGAACAGAGGGTAACCTGCCTGATGTCTTCAGTTTGCTGTATGAGGACGTGATCGCAAAGCACTCCTTGTTCCATAGCTAAGGCAGATACTCATCCTCCTCTTGGTTATTTTGCAGAAGTGAATTTTAAACTGCCGAAGTCTGTTGTGCACTCTATATCAAAGCACGGAAATGTGGGAAAGACGCTGTGCAGTTGCAAAAATCCAAATTAGTGCTGGCAGTCTAGAGTGCAGGAAAATCTGGTTAATTAGAAATGGATTTTGTTAGAGAAAACATTGATTGAGTCTGGATTTATTCTGTTTTTTGTTTGACACGCAACACTCACTACTAGCTAGATTAAAAGGAATCTAAGTAAACACTGCTAAATATTTCTCCTTGTAATTTGATCAATACAATAATTTTATTGTCTATCACCAGATATTACATAGATAAATAACACTTATTTTTCAATCATATTTAGTATTTCATGGAGGGAAAAGTAAAGAATACAGCTTGTCTCTCTATCTACTCATATAGATATTGTAAACTTCCCTTTTGTTTTCCAATAGATGAAAAATGATTGTGACACTTTGACTTTTCAAAATAATTTGCATGTAATCAAAAGAAAGCCAGGTATTTTAAGTGCATACAGCTACTGAGTCTTCTAGTTCAAAGAAGGGAAGAAGAAAGCAAGAAGGGAAAAGAATAGATACAGTAGGTGGCAGTTTTTTCTGACTACTCTTAATACATTATTTTTTCTTCATGCTGTGACAGTAAACTTATGTATGGTCGAACTGTCAATGCAATGTCTATCCATCATAAATGCTGTATAAAGGTCAGAATAGAAAAATGTCACAGCTTTAGGAGGGGAGGATTATAAACATTTATCTGAGCCTAAGTACTGATGAAAAAAATCTAGATTTGCTGTAGTCACAGTCAAAAATACTGTCAAATACAGTTTAACTATACATTTTGATAAAGTACTTTCATTTAACCAGACACCTTGTAGAGTAAATTAGCTATGTTAATGGAATGCATAAAGTAATCACAGCTGATAATTTTACAGTGCACTGAAGTGAATGAATGGACTTCAGTATTAGTTAACCTTCACTGAATTTCTCATTTTATGAATATAATTGACTTTACAGTGCACATTTAATCTATTTGTCTTATTTATCCCCATGATCAATGCTGTTCAAGGTATGGAACTTAAGGTTCTCATATTTCTATCTATACTATGATGCTTCCTGTAGCTCTCAGACATATTTCTCTGCTTCTCCAATACTTGGAAAAGGCTTGAATAAGTGCTGAGGCATATTTATCCTACATATCCAACATTTATCTGATAGTTGTAAGATTCTGCATTACTTCCTGGTAGAAACTAGAATAGGTAGAAGGATGGAGACAATTGCTTTAATTCAGAAAAAGACGGTAGGCGTTAAATGCTGGTAGTTTTCAAGTGTAATACATTTCTGTGGGTGCTCTCTTCAGGTAGTGATTCCCCACATCATTGAATCCTATGTTGTGTTACTCCTGGCTGTTGGGTATGGCAAGAAAATAACTTCTCCACGGCCAACATGGGGTCTCTTCAGGTCTAAATCCAAGGTATTTGTGGTGCTATTTTGCAACACATATGATGCACAGCAATCAGAAGGTATTAATTCCCTGCAGTTTTCCTGTTGAGGGCAATGTAACTTTTTGGGTTTTTTATGAACTAGGCATTGGGTGTGGGGCTAGGAAGTACAGCTTACATTGGACTTGGCAAAAGCAACTTCTGTTCTTTCCTGCATCCTAGTCTTCATTGACTTACTTTGAAATAGCATGTAAACTATACAGTTTGCTGTATCTTATCACCTAATCATCCTAGTTGCTGCAATTTTGTTTTTTAGTAGTCTTATGAATTTGGAAACTGTTGAAGGAAATGGTCTAAAAGCAGGTCCATCTAGAACAGTATAAGGCAAACTCGGGAAGGAGAGGGCTGCCCTTGAAATCGCACACACTGGCACATCTCTGTTTCATTTCTCATTTAGTATTTTAGAGACCAAAGCTCCATTTCCTTCAGGGTTTTAGCTCCAACAGCACGTATTATTGAATTATGTTTTCTAGGCTAAACAAATAATGTAGGTTTAAATTCAGGTCTGATGCTTTTGTGCTGCTTGAATGATCTGATTTATTGCTGTACGTGGTGTTCCTGTGTGGTATGATGTGCTCTTTCATTGTAATTTTCAGTCATTTGTAATCTGAATTCCGTAAAAGCACAAAAATCCACCATTTCTGTCTTATCAATATGGTCTTAAAAACAAACTAAAAATCCCCCAAACATTAATTGAAAATACTTGTTGCTAGCAAATGTGAAGACACTGGGAAAGTTGGAACCTAAATATAGCCATATATAAAGACAGAGCATTTGAAATTGCTAAAGTATGTAGGAAAAGGCTGTTAAAGTCAGCTATCAAAATGAAACTGCAAAGGTACATTAAAAATATAAAATATGAAACTTTTAATTATGGGAAAGTCAACATAGAAAATGCCATAAGGAAATACCCCAGAAAGCTGAAGAATTACACTAGAGTTTTTATATGTATATCCACAGAGATTTTTAGCCTGCAGTCTCTGTGAGCAAGAAATATATTTGCCTCTAAATGTTTGTCTTTATTCAGGCAAAGAAAGGTAGACTGCTTGTGCAGCCACCATCACTGCATTATTGGAAACAAAATGCTCTTTCAGTATTGATACTGAATTGAATATTTTCTAAGGCCTCCGAGGTGAGCAAATATCCTTAGAGAGAAGAAAGAATAGCACCAAACCCAATATTTTCTTTCCAGAACCCCCAAAGTCATCAGTGTGTGTAGCATGCAGTTAAGAGCACAAGTTCTGAAGCCCATATCAGACTGGAAAATGGTTAAATCAGAAAAAATTGCTCTAGGTGAGGTAAATGGACTTTCTCTGAGAATTTTGTGGCACTCTGGGCAATTTCCATGAAAATATATTAAAGATCTCAAATCTTAGTGAAACAAATGCAATATTTCAAAATATGTATAAATGACACTTGAATATTGAGTCTGCCCCCTCTGATTCTGAGAGGTGATGGGTAAATCCCGATCTGTTCTCTTTCTTCTACAGCTAACAGAATATTTTCCTGGTTAAGGATCTATCCTGAGTGAGTACAGGTTTGGCTGGCTAAAGACAGGGAAGTATGCCAGGATTAGGCACACTCTTCCCTTTGGCCTTTGAGGGCAGCTATGGAAATAGTAATTAAGGTTGAAGTATTAAAGTAGGATGTGTAGGCTCAGAGGCAGGACCTATGGGAAGATAATTTTAAGGCACCCATGTGCCTTAAAAGCACTCTCAAGGGCTTAACTTTCTCTTAGCATGAGCTATCACCAAGTTCAGTTGTTGAGGAGCAGGGAGATAGGGTGAGTTAATCTCTGTCTGGTCCCTGAAGGCATGCGAGTGATGTGAATGGGCTACAGCCTCCTGGAATAAAGTGCTGACAAATGGGTTTTAAGAATGGATGCCAACAGTTTGTTGCTGGTAGTCCAGAAATGGACTCTTCCACTTACCTTGATGGAAGAATCCCTGTGGACACTTAAGTCAGTGACTTTTGCAGTTAGAAAGACAGGTCCCTGCTGCTTAACATGTGTCTACCATTCCAGTACAATTCCCAATATGTTGTTTTTGTTGCATCTATTTTCTGCTAACCAATGCAATTGTTGGATGAATGACATTCTTCATAAGGTTAAGAACTCCCTTTCATTTGTAATGGCAAAACAAATCTTTCTCCCTTACATGAATTGAAATATGTTAGATTTGCACTAGTAGTTCAGAAGCAAGATATTATTCAGAAGTATCATATTATTCTACAAGTTAAATCTCTCTGTGCAAAAATGTTTGGGGTGAAAGTGTCTTTTCATGTTTGACCTGGACTTGTTTTAAAGCTATTGAAATATTTTAAGTCTTACATCTGTTCTTTTCTCCTTTCAAGTAAGTGTTTCAGAAGAAAACTCTCTCCCTGTTGATAAGTTCATACAATCTAACAAAAAAAACCCCAACCCAAGTTCCTCTCATACATCTTTCTATATGTTTATTGACATCTTTCATTTTCCACCAATGTTCAGAGTATTTTGGGGCAAATCTGATATAATCCCTCATTCTGTATTCCTGACCATTATGCTACTAACATAGCAAGTTACAGTAAGAAAAATGATCACCTCTAGGAGTTTTTCTCATGGTTTGATCTTGCTAAAGTTCTTAAAGGTATTTATGTGATTTAAAATAGTATTGTCAGTAACCTCTTGATTTGGGGAGATTAAAACTAATTTTTTAAGAATCACCATTATTTTGTTACTAAAGAATGAGCCAAGAATGATAGCGGATAGTTCTTTCACAAACATAATCCCTTATAGCCTTCTTTCTATCTATTTATGCACAGAGCTGCTGATGACTGAGTGGAAATAGGATTTAGTGGGATTTAATAATATTCTCGGTAGAAAGGCTTAACTTAATATGCAAGTTCTGGTGGGAGTTTTCTTTCCCAAAGATATTTTTATTAGCATTTAGATACTTTAAAGTGTACAAAATAGAATCCAGCTCTCAAGCAGAGAATGCAAGTCCCATCAAAGTATTATTGTATTTAAACTTAGACCTTTATAGAAGCTGCATACTAAACTCATGAAGGTAAAATGTGGGCTTATTTCTTTTAAGGCTTTGAAGTGTTGGTTCTCTCTTGTTATTGACTGCATTTGAATACAGTCTTTGAATTTATGCTTGATGTAGTCCCAGTAAAATAGAATGAAATTATCCACAACTGGTTAATGATAAAGAACAATGAAGTAACCATCAACTACTGGCACTCATCCTCATACAGTGGTTGATGGTTACTTCATCATTCTTTATCATTGACTAGTTGTGGACCATTGACCTCCTCCATATGATGTGTATTTGTTATCAGCAGTGGTCCTGAGAATGTCTTCCAATTTCCATGAGTGACAGATTTGATACAGCTGCTGCACCTCAGTGCGACAACTTGGATAGACACTTAGCTGTAAAACTGGCTAGTTATATAGGTTTATACTACCACAAGGTAGCTGTGAAGCTGGTGTGCCATCTTTTCCCCCCAAAAAAGCCTCAATGGTTGTGAACAACACAACTGATATGGTCTAGCAACTGCAGCTTCTGTAATGAAGAATTAGCCTGATAAAACCTATTTAGTACCTCTGGAAATTATAGCTGAATGCTAGGATAGTATCTCAGACAGTATTGTTGTAAGTGATACTGATGGATGGGTTCTGTAAAATTGAAAGAATGGAAGAATTTTTAGAATATTAATGCAGTAAAAGCCATGTCTGTCAGCTGAGTCAGTGAAGCAGCAACAATCAGTTACTTAGTATAGGTTTGGAGGTTCTTGAAGATGGTTTACTGAGCCAGAAAATTGTCTAATAAAGTGACTTTTTGTGTAGATGTTTTGTGTAAATTCGTGGTTATCTGCTAAATTACATTCCATGTAATTTTGTAAAAGAGTTTGAATGGTATTTATTTCAGCCTTTTCTGCTGAAGTTAGATGGGTGGGCCTGGATCAATTAATCAAGAAAATACTTCCTGAAGGAATGATAGTTATTTTAGAAAGATAACTCAGGTACCTCAGAAACACTCAGAAAGGTGAGGCTGGTGTCTTTGTATATTCTCTTAGAAATATTTCTGTCCATGGTGTTTTAACATACTGACTTGGAAGCTGAGTAGACAAAGAAAATATTCTCATAGGACTACTATTGCATCTTCAAGGATGAAAAGCAAAAAAGTACAATGACAATAATTGGCTTTCTCTCTGATAAGAAAATTAAGTGGAAATATGGAGGCCTCATTTACCTTTGTATATGTGTAAAATGAAAGGTGGCAGTTAGGAAAGATGGCTGTTATTTACACGCATCATCTGTACATACACCACAGTATTCTCTGAAGTGAATAATCAGCCAGTTCTTGACTCATAAATATGTAGAAGTAAAGGTCAGGTTATCTGGTGGCTAATATCTGTCAAGATTATCTGGCTTGTATTTTTCCAAACTGTTTGGGTTTCTTTAAGCCGCACTGAGACAGGCTGAATCCCCTCAGTATGCCTGAGGTTTGTTTTTCCTGTTGGGTAGGCATCTCGGCAGGGCAGAGCCAGCCGGGAGAGTCACCAGCGTGGGGGACTGGTGGAATTCAGACAATCCTTCTAACGCTTCTCTCCTTACCCAGAGAGGTTTACTCAGCCAAATCAGTAGCTCACCATGATCTTCTATGTAGCTATGGTAACATGCTTTTGTTTTAACCGAGGCAATTTTTAAACTTCATCTTAAATTTCTCCAAAAATAGGAAAGTCAGTTTGCTGCATCCTGCTGTTTGTAGTTGCTGCTATTGTATTTCTTGCTTTCACATTTATATTCCATGTGCAATGTTAACTTTACTATAGTCAAGATGGAGATCTGGAAGGGTCTGTATTTTGTTACAATTCAATAGCCAATTTTGTAATCATGTTCCAAAATTATAGTGATACTAAATCTTTCTTTTCTGTTTAACTTGATTTCTAATTCAAATCAATGAGTACTGCATTTTTCTACCTCGTGAGACACTTTTGGGTATTTTTCCCAGTTTACGTGGTAGTATCTATGTAGTTGTTTATATCCCTTTTTTTTGACCTCTTAACCCTAGATTATTCCATTTATCGACTTTACAGCATACCCCACAAACAGTTGTATCAGCTCAAACAGGCTGTGAATTGCAGCAGAGAGGTGAAAACAGAGGCAGAGAAAGAAACACGAGAAGCTCTTTAACTGGATTTACTACTACTGAAAATGAAATCTAAAACTCGACTCTTTGTAGAAACTCGTGATTGCAGTCTTGATTCATGCCAAGTCTAACAGTCATTGACAAAACAGAAATCACTCTACAATTTTTCCAAGTAAATTACTTATCCAATAAATCCTCAAAGTTAATGATTTTTGTGTTAAGGACAAATTGTTAAAAATTGATTAAATGGTGGTATCTTATATGTATTACCAAAAGACAGCCCAAAGTAACCATTGTTTATTATCTGCTTTTGAAAAGCACAAAGTCACAAAGGGTTATTCATAACAACTTTCATAAATACCTGTGACTTTCTAGATTGGTAATTCAATAAGCCCAGGAAAGTGCGAATCAATGGGACAGTGTTTTAATGTTGACCTTTTTATGTTTCTTGAAGCATTGCTATGTGTATATTCAGTCTTTATAAATCTGAATGGAAGAATGCACCCAAAAGCACTGATAAATGCTTTAGATCTAAATATGTCAGAGATTCATGCAGTCAGAGTTTAAGGCTATAATGAATAATGCATCACCTAATCTGACCTTTCCTATTTCACAGACTATTACACTTCTCCAGAATTGACTTGAGTATGGGCTCCTTGTTGAGTCCGATAGTTTGGGATTGACTGAAGCCAAACTGAGGTGTAACTTATGACAGTTCACACACAGCCAACATTGCTGGGTACAGAAATCTGCTCAGTCAATTCTTTTACAACTCTTTCTGATTTTAAAATGCTTTCTCTTTAGAAGTTGTTCCTTAATGCCCCTTTTAAAATTAATGGACAGTATTGCTTATGTAAGAATGGAAACGGAAAATAGAGCATTTACTAAACTGGTATCTAATGATATCTAGTTATGTGAAATGCTAAAACCCCTTGTCTGTAACTTAGCAAAACACCTTGTAAAAGGGCTCAGAAACTTTACAGGAGTGGGCCCAGTAGTGTCAGTGAATGATAATTCAGCTGATAATATTGATAGGTGGATTCAGACAAGACCATAGCCAAACATGACAGTGGGGCCAATTTGTATGTCAATGTCTGTACATGTATGCTAATTTAAATGTGTTATTTGGCAGGCCAGAGGAATCCCTATTTAGTAGCAGATGAGTAAGATATCCCAAAAGAATACAAATTAGAGAAAAGTTGTAAAAAAGCCTGATTAGTTTTTCTAGACCTGCTGTAGCTGTCTGCTCATTTATCAAAATCTCTGTAATAAATCTCTGGAAAAATGGAAAAAAATGCCCTCTTTGCGAGTCTGTGCCACCAAGGGGACTAGCTAGGCAGTGGCATGAAACTGGCAAACAAGGTTTATTCTGCCAGACAGAAGCTGTTTGCAGTAAGATTGTTTTCTTACAAAGCTTGTTACACTGTAGCAGTTTGCTTGACTTTATTAAAAGGTTCCTTTGATTATTCAGGTAAGCAAAGGAGGAGCATTATGATTTCTCAGGACCATCTGCTGAGAGCTTTACAGTTTCCATAGGATGAATATATTGCTGTTTGCACTGCACAGTGGTAGCTGCCTGGGCACTGGGGTCCATAGCTGTCCCACTATCCCTGGCAGGCTGCAGCCCCTGCATGGCATGACAAACTTTGTTCTGGGTGGAAGAAATATCTCCATTTCAGGGAGTCTGACTGACAAGGGGGTAGTTTTCTTATGTTGCGTGTTGGATTTTTTTCCGGATGTTATTGCTTCAGTCAGCATGTAAGCAATTGCCCAGAGATGCTATATTCTCTCCAGGCATGGTTGTAAATACCATGTAGAATTCAGGTACAGTCATATATCTGTATTTACATCTGCGTCTATGTCTATATTATCTGTAAAATCAGTTCTGTGCTTTTTCTAAGTGCAACCTGGAAAGGAGACCATAAAACTGAAATTTATGTAGCTCTTTCATCCAGATGTATTTGATGCACTGTATATACTGATTTCTAATTTATATCTTTAATATAAGTATCATCTTACATTGTGGTGTAAGATATTTCTATTTCCATATGTTTTCTTACTCTGTTTTAATATGGCAAATAAGCAGTGTTCCATGCTCATAATTACAGGATTTTCTGGATTTTTTGTGAGCCAGTTGAATGACATAAATATCCATTTTCATATGGTACATAAATATCCAATTCCATAATTATCTAGGTATATGTCATGCATATTGACATTCAGGAAATACTAATGAAATCAACTGAGTTAGTATTTATTTAATACACTCTATTGAATAACTATAACTGAGTGCTATTAAGCTAGAGTATGTATTGTGAAACAGTCCATTGGGATCACTTTATTTACTTTAATATGTTATACTTTACAGTGTTTATTGTCTTTCAGATTAGGGGCTCTGCTGTATACGGTGTCATTTTTCTGTTCTGTATGATATTGCCATACTATTAGAATAACAGCATATTAACATTTGCTGTGAGAGTGCAGTTTAGTCTTTCAGCATGAAATTCATTTGTGGGCATAGGACCAGGATGAGGCCTGTGAATCTCTTAAGTCCTACTTCAGCTCTCAAATCAGTGTAAAAGCATATAAAAATTTTCTCCCTCATTTGGCCCAGTGAACAGAACTGCTTTTGTATATACTTTGATGAGGTTTGTGCTATGAAGAGAGCTAGTCCAGAGATGTAAAAGCCTCAAATATGTTTAGGTAGGTACCCACTGTTCTTTCTGAATGCATATGTGCAGCACTGTGGGTCAGTGCAGAGCTCTGCTAAGGGCTGTGCGTGAGGTTATACCCCATCCCTTACACTGCCGTGCTGTGGGAGCATCTTGGGTTGGATAAAATGCTCTGCACTGCGGCTAATCTTCTTCATGACCAAGGGAAGCTAGTAAAGTCTAGCAGTATTGGAGTTACTGTAAGTCAGTCTGTGAGGAAAAAGAGACCTTTGCAGGTATGCAAAATATGGGCAGCATAAAAGTAGTCCCATACAGCACCCTTTGGATTCCTTTTGCATGAAGGGAAACAAAGTAACTCCTTATAGAAGTGATATTTTTTTCCTCAGAAATCATTGGAGGCAGTTATCCATGACAGGCATGTCATGATTATGAATTAACCAGCCACCTCTGCAATACACGCCACGGAGACCGAAACTCTGGAGTTAAAATTAACACCTTGCCCATGAACAAAGGCCTCCTTACTAGGCTGAATACAAAATAGGAAAAGCCATTAAAAAAAGCAGTGTAAGTGTGTGGGAACTGAACTTTTGGGCACAGGTATTTGCTTCTGCAGGAGAGCTAATGAATGATGCACTGACTTGAGATATTGGAAATCTAACGTCAACTCCTGGTGAGCCAAAGAAACCCTGTTAGGCTTAAGCTGAGCTGTTCTCTGTCCAAACTGCTCAGCCTGAAGAATGAGATTTGTAAAAATTTCCTTTCTTTCCTGATGGAGTGGGGAACTGTGTTAATTAGTGTCTGTAAATTGCTTTGCAGTCCTGAGGAGGTGGCTGCTACAGAAATGTCAGGTGGTGTGTGCTCTTTCTCCAGGAATGAGCTACTGTTAGAGCTGTAGTAATGAGTTAAAGCAGTTCTCCTGTGTACTTTACTCCAAAAGGCACTTGTCTCTCGAAGTGCTACGCTGACAGTGACAGTCCTGAGTAGCCATTAATCTGTAATGTCCTTCAAGGTGACAGTAAACCCAGTTTACCCAGATGAGGGAAGCCTAAATAAATGGCCTGTCTGCATGGTGTGACACAGACTTGGAGCTTAACTCAAAAGGCAAAAGCACCTTTGACAGGATGCACACTCAATTACTGCGACACCGGATTTCCTGGAGATGGAAGTGTTGCTGACCACCTTGAGGGTGTGAGCCAGAAGGGAGAAATGGATGTCTAAAGCTGCTCTGGACAGATGATTCTAATTTAATTTCTCATCTTTGCAGATATGAAACAAAATATTTCCTTAAAAATAAATAAATAAAAGGGAAGAAAGTTATCTTGAATCTGTTTTAAATTATTTCTGTAGAGCAACCCATGATATACAATCAGTAATGCTTGTAGGGAGTTTTATGGGCATACTAGAGCTGAATTTTACATAACTGGGAAAATAAATTTAGGCCTTCTCCAGATGAAGCTTGCTGTGCTATAAATCTTCTGTGCAGTTTGAGTTCTGTCTGAACAGCCCTTCATTAAAATTCACACTGCAAGATGAGAGGGGTTGGGGTGGGTTTAGGTGAAGATCGAGGATTAGAACAAACAAAAGACGAGAAAATGCAAAGAAAAATAATCTGGAGTGGTTTGTACATGGGGCTGATACTGTGTGAGGGAAACTAAGGGAATGACTTCAGGAAGCTTAAGAAAATCAAAGGAGTAACACAATTCAGTAATACAATATGGTACATGTCTTTCAGATTACTTTAAAACAACAACTTTGCTGTATAGGTATTTTCTTCTCCAAATGTTTTTCATGCGGTCACCTTTCAAACTAACTTAATATATAATTTTACATAAGGCATGTGTAGCAGTTGACACCTATTTGCACAAAAATCCATTTTCCTTATTCTCACAGGAACTCAAAGCAGTGAGACTCAGAGCCAACAGATCTTTGGAGTAGAAGAGTTCTCATCTATGTACACCAGATCACATTGCCTTAGATTGGGAATGAATGGCTGCAGACTGACTGCACCTTCTTAAGCAGCCCAGTGTGGACTCAGGCCTATGCATCTGCAGAAGGGAGCAGCACCCATTGGTTGTCAACACGCAAGCACTCCATTCCTTCTGGCTGCAGATAGTTGCCCCAGTACCCTGTCCTGGATCCTTGTCTCTCTCTCCTCCACATCCTGATGCACTGGCTGGCATAGTAGCACTCACTAGAAACCTAAAACAAGATATTTTCTCCACAGGGGCCAGACAGGAGTAGAGAATACTGGGAAAGTACTCTTTACAGAAGTCTGAAATTAGTGGCTTCTTTGATGCTTCAGTGTCTTGTATTAACAGTAAATGTTTTCACCTTAAAGGGCTCCAAACCATTTATGCTTTAAAAAAAAAAAAAAAAGACAGGGAATCAAATCTAGTGTGGATTAAAATGTACAGCAGTCACTTTAATCAATTTTTAAATGCCACTGTAAGTGCAGTTTTAGTATTGTGAGTTCTTTTGAACAAAGAACAAAAATAATCCTAAATGATACAAAGTATATAACTGTACCTGTCAGTAGGACCTTTGAGTGTTAACAATGCTTGAAGATACTTGACCCATCTATAAATAAGCAGTTGCAGCAGTGTGGAGGCCCTCGTGAGCTCGTTTGGACTCTTTCGATGGAGAGCTGTAAGTGTGTGTACCCCAGCATGTTCTGATTACGAGAGCCAGAAGAGTCTTTGGCTTATCTATAGGGGCACTGTGTTAGGAATATAATTTCTGCTGCGAGATGGATAGGGCTTAAAATACTGAGCTGGTGTAAAGCTCAGAAAATCTTGGTGAGAAAGATTTTGTTAGCTTCAGAAAGATGCAACTGGCTGTGGAGAGTTGCTGCTGGCTTCGATGTAGGTTGTGTGAGGAGGTATCAGCTGCGTTTTCTGCCAGGAGCAAACATTGGGAATATCCGCTCAGGGTGCGGAGCCCACAGCATGAAGCAATATGAGCACTGCACTGTGTCACTGCAGGCTGAAGTAATAAAATG
The DNA here is from genome assembly GCF_035582795.1 of Mycteria americana. Taxonomy (NCBI): domain Eukaryota; kingdom Metazoa; phylum Chordata; class Aves; order Ciconiiformes; family Ciconiidae; genus Mycteria; species Mycteria americana. The sequence continues at coordinate 48,060,378 of NC_134371.1, read as the reverse complement.
AGTATTTCTGACCCAGTGGATTTTTACTGTTCATGTTCACCATAAGAACTATGTAAATATGAATTCAAGCTTGTGTATAAAAAGCACAGTAAAATGGATTGTGTTTGGAGATACCAAATCTGACCTGTTAGCTGTCATTTTCATCTGTCTTCATATACTTTTCTGTGCTGCCATGGTATATCAGTTGCACAGTTTTCAGGGAAAATGGGACTTCTGTACATTTGAGTCAAAGCTGGGGGCAGAATGCGGCTGATCTAAGTATTAGCTGCATTTATAGTGGGCTGTGTTTAAAACTCTGCCATTTTTGAAACAAAATCCTGAAGAAGCTTTGTTTCACTTGGACTGCTGAAATGTGTCTGCGATGTAATTATTTTAATTGAGTGTTCTGAAGCAGTAGATACAGGCAAACTCCACAGGCTCTGCTGCTGATGCTCAGCTGGCAAGCTGTGTATAAGTCTAGCAGAAATTTCTGATTCTAAAGAAAATGTGAATTTTCTTCCCTCCCTCCATTTCAGAAATAGAGACAAATATCCTTAGTCTTTAAGAGGCTGAACGCCTTTGAGAAGCTTGTGCAACTCCTGTTGATATAAAAGCAATAAACATGATTTGTGTTTTAAGAGTGAGGATTTCCTCCATGTGGTGGTTTCAGAGGAAATACAGAATTTTGATATCTGGGGCCAATCTCTACATTTATGAATAATCCCTGCTGACTTGAATGAGAGCTGCAGAAAGTATGTGTCCCTTGGGTTCATTGCCCTTGCAGCTTGTCTGACACAATGTGTGCTACTTATGTGAGAGGCCTCTGAGGAAAAAGAGAGAGATGTGGAAGGCTAGAAGTTTTCTTGAAATCCTTACTAAACACACTGACTGACAGCAACTGAAAGTCTACAGGAGTTCACAGATTATAAGAGTGCTAATTAATCATAATACCAGCATAATCAGGTGGATGAGCTGTTTGCAGTTTGGAAAAACCCCCTGCAAATCTCAGTTTTGTGAATCTGTGGTCATAGCTATTGCATCAACGTAGTACGTCTGTTTTCTAGAGTCCAGCAAAAGCCATACTGCACAAAACATTCATTTCTGTATAGTCTCCACAACTTGGTGCTGGGTAACTCTGTGTCTACTCAGTTTCCCAGTAACTGTATGTAGAAACCCCAGTAATAATGATCTTTGCAAAACCTAAATGGTCTGTTTTCTGTGGGAGAAATAACCTTATTATTCTATAATTCTAGGATTAGTTTATAGTTAATTTATTTGCTTGTATATTGATGTGCACGTATATGGTCACGTGTGGGAGAATTACTGAGGAAAGCTCAGCTTAGAAAATGGGCTTTGCTTTTTGTTTTGGCAATAAGACAGTCTCTATTCTTGGTGGAGAAGTGAGTTTCAAGACTTGGCTCTATGGTCTGTGGAAGTTAGTCTGTGCATGCTTGAGTCCTTTTGAGTGTGAAGTTCTGGTGGGGTGCAGTTGTTATAGGATGTCATGGAGCAGGGGTCGCTCTCCTCAGAATTAGTGCGGTGGGGAGCTTGTCAGCACAACGGGCTGAGATGTAGCTCTGTCCCAAAGCTCTGCAGCTGCAGCCCTTATAGGCCTCTTGTGGAAAAAATGCCCAAATGCTCAGCATTTCTTCCCGAATGCCAGGGATGTAGAGTAAGATTCACAGCAGGGAATGCTTGGATGATTTATAGGAAGATACATGCCCACCCAAATGATTTCCAAAGACATTTTGACTAGCATAAAAGTCAGTATGAATCAAGACTTTTCCCTAGCAATTCTTGAACTGGAAAAGGATAAAATTTACCAGATGAAGAATTTACTGTGAATGGTTTGTTCATCTCTGTGTTTTCTAAGCAATTGTTTATTAATGCAAATTATTCAGGCTGTGGTTTGAAACAAAGATCCTGTCTTCCTTTGCTGTGGATCCAGCCTGCTGCGCCGAGTGACAGCTAGTGCCCCTGAGCTTGTCTGGAAATGAATATTCTTAGATATAAGTAATCTGTGATTAAAACATTGTATCACTCTGTCTCATTCAACTATTTGCTTTTGATTTTTTCAAATTGAATACCATCTTTTGCTAGCAGTGACTACAGTGCTGAGTAGGCTCCACAGAGTCACTCTGCCAGTGGTCTGCTTAGCACACTGTGACAGATCGGGCAGGCTGAAGAGCCTATGTGCATAACAATAGATTTGGTAGTTACTGGGAAAAGTTGCCAGGAGGGACTTTAAAAGATTATTACTGTTCAGGAAGCTTTCTCTGGGGAGGTTTGTTCTACCCGATTGGTTGTGGGCAATGGTTAGCACGTTCCAGGGAGAATGCTGTGGGCTTTGCAGTGTGCATCGTTCACGTTCCTTAGGCTCCCTCGGGAGAGGCATGCCTGGTGGATTGGCGGGTTTGTGTTCCTGTGCTAGATTTGTGGTTGTGTGCATCCCTCTCTGCCAGCAGCACAGCTTTGCAAAATTTAAGAATTCTCTCTTGGGTGCAGGAATGATGTGGTCCTTTTACATGTTTATCCCTTGAAGCAGGAGATCACTAAGCTATTAAAATAGGGTCTACAATTAATTTTCTCATGTTTAAGGAGAGATTCCCCCCCCTCCCCCGCCCGTATCAGTACCTCCTCATAACAAACAGCCTATGATTCAACTATAAGAATAAAACTTTATTTGCTGATATGTAAGTTGCTGCCATATTATGAAGATTTTCTTCTTGTGCTGCTCAATTATGACGGCAAAGCTTGTAACATAAATTTGCTTATATCGAGGCATGGTGTTTTCAGCCTTTTGGGAGTATGACTTTGGAATTTCCAGTTTGGAAAAGACAGGTGATCAACACTGATTCACAGAAAAATGAATGCTCCTTAGCAGGAAGCAGTGCCACTTACTTGATAATGTCTCACCAGGTTTTGTTGCATTGATGCTGTGCAAGCTGTTATTTCATGTTTAAAGGTATGGGAATCCAACCCATTGTTACTAATTTAGAAGGGCAGGATTTATCTAGGTATGACTTCTATGCTCTAGCACAGTAGCTTCATCAGTAAGACAAATCACCCCTCAAAGGTGCCTTTCCTACCCATCTCTAGTGCCCTGTAGTAGTGTGTCTCTCTTTCTTTCCTTTGACTAATAGGAGTCTGTTACCCTCTAAATGGCATTGAAATCAGGTGAGATTAATCTTACTGTAAGAACTGTTATCAACTTGTACTAATGTATGCATGCTAATTACACAGTATGAAATTCTTATAAAGAAATATGGTAGTAACCATTTTTTTTCAGACGGTGATCCTCATGTCATGACTATTATTCTAGTTTATGATGATACAGTAGAAAGAAGTTTAATTTCTCAATCTAATGACTAATATTTTTTGAGAATGCTGTATTTGTGAAAAAGTTCTATTTTGTTGAAGTTATTCTGTGCATGGTGAAAGGTTACGGTTTGTTTTAGGGCTTTTGATAAAAATCTGAACATACTTCATTTTCATGAATATTCCTATATGGCATAAAATACCTTTTTAATGAGTCATCATATACTTTCATGTGTCCCAGAGGAGGTTTCACTGTCAATACAGGAAAGCTGGTCACAGGAGTGAAGTAGTTTAATTTGTCTGTTTAGCTGAACTTGGTGTCTCCAAATCCTGTGTAACGGACTGTAAGGGACAACAGCTATCATTTCAGCTAGGCAGGAGGGGGGAAATGGAGGCAGGAGAGTAACTTTTCTCTGGTCATGTTGTAATGTAATTTGTTGGGTTTTTTCCCCTTTGTCAGTTCTTGAAACATAATTAGTAGTTTTCTGTTTTGCAAACAGTATGAAAAATAAAGCAATTTGTTGTTCAGCTTCACATGGGCTTATATTGTAAAGCAGACTTGTAAATGTATATAGACATATATATTTATACTAATGAAAACATTCATGAGACTTAAGGTGGTCTCAGCTGGTATGTTGGAAGAATCAACAAATCAAATGTCTTCAAAATAGATTTGGCAAAATGTCAGTACATTTACATGTTTTTCTTGTTCTTAAACAGGAACATTTTTGTAAATGTTCTTGCTTTTCTATGAGCCCAATTTCAAAGGGTTTAAAGAGGAGAATCTCAGATTTTGCGAGGAACACAGCTTTCACACAATTTTTCAGATACCTGTCTTTTTGCATTATGTGACAGCCCAGCTTAATAAGAAGTCTTATACTAGCTCTTAATGTTACTTTCTTTCCATTTATGCCAAAACAGATATAGCACCTCATTCCTTTTTCTCAATAAAATACCCCCCCCCCCAAATTTCTAATGAGAGAGTGTAGCAAGCCACATAGCTTTCAGAAATATTCATTTCCTAAAAGCATTGGTTTTGACCATAAATAACAATGCTACTGCTAGCAAAACCCAAACCTCTTTGCAAGAGGTTGGCCTCAGTGTGGTGGCTGTTTTCTAGCAAGGGCAAGCAATATGTTGGCTACCAGATGCCACACTGATCACTTAAGCTTTGAACCTTTTCCTTCGTATTTTCTCTCTGATTACTGTCATCCCAGAGAAGAGCTTTGTCAACAGATAAATGTTCTTCTATTATGAGTAAGAAGACAGGCAGGTTAAGGAAAGCAACTTGACTTCTAACATTGCTCCTCAATGCCCCAGAAGAGCGCAAATACAGGATGCACTCACACACTCGAGCTGGAGGCATGAGCAGCAGCCCGCTTTCAGATTCTCTCTTGTAAAGCCCAGATCAGGGAGTGAGCATAAACGAGGGAAATAAAGTGGTAGAAGGAAAGAGAGTATGAGAGAAAGATATTGAGAGAGAGAGAAGCCAGCATCATGAGATAAAAATTGGGCAGGGCAAACAATTGTAAAGCTGGGCCTGGTATGAGGCTTCAAAGTTGCAAATTTGCCAGTAAGCACCAATGGTGAAGAAGGGGTCTACCAAGCAAAGCTGAGAATAGCAAGCATGCACCTGAGAAACTATTGGTCTTTCTCAGAAATAACAACCTTTTCTCGATTTTTATCACTTTCAATTGACCCATAGCCAGAACTGCAATTAAGCTTCAATATATTTTATAAAAAATAGTACTTAGTTTACTTTCACGTAAGTGAAGAGATACAATTGCACAATGGTGGTTACAATGGTAGAAATACATACTGTTGATAAAATGTTTGCAAGAGATTTAAAAACATACTGTACAGCACCACATCTGAAATTGGGTGATGGCAAAATGAATCATACTCCATGTCAAAGTAATTTAAATTCCTAAATCTTTCTTTTGGAATAAATAAAAAAAATACAATGTGCAATATGTGTCTGACACTACCAAAATATTTCCTGAAGTTAAGCAATAGATTAAAAACAAAAATGGGGTAAAAAAAGACATTCATGCATTTAAGCCACCATTAGTCTCTGACTCTAAAATAAGGCAGATCATAATCTTTTTTAAAACTGTCTTTAGCCACTTAAATCCTCTTTAGTGCTTTTCAAGACAAGGTCTTGACAGACCTTGTAGAATCATGAGTTAAGATGCTTTTATTTCCAAGAGGTCATTTTTGACAGGCTCAGCCATATTTGAAATGCATTATATGGTAGAAAATGTTGCTTTTCCGTAATGAAAAAAGAAATGTAAATTAAAAGGAACTGAGGGAGGTGTATTCTTTAGAGTTTATCACAAATGACACTGGTTTGAGGGAGGGAGGTGATGGAAAGGGAAGGGAAAGAAAATTATGTGTCATCTTCAGTTTTAATGACGTGGAAAAGGGTGACGTTAAACAGGACTTGATGTCCATTATTCCAGGCATAGAGAGCTCTATCTCTTGCATTGTAGTCAAGCATGGATATATGAAAATACTGATTATGGAAAGGAATGTCTGTATACTCATAAGTGGAGGTTTTTGTGGAATAAGAATAGTAGACCTTGGCTCCTGTTAAGTGAGAGTTAGTAACATACAAGGTGCCACAGATCATGAAGGATTCTCCAGCACTTCTCTTTGGGTAGCCTGTGCTCCAGCTCTTCAGCACCTCCAGTGTATCCTGGTTTAGCTGGCTGATGACAATGTTGCCTGCATTCTGGTTGGTGGCATACACAGCCCATAGCCCAATTTCATCTGCCATCAGGTCAATATCAGAAAAGCCACCCCAAGTGTAAGGGTAGACATTGTGAAAGCCAGCATACTCAAGGCTACGCTGTGCAAGCACCCGCCCAGTGTCAAAGCTGTATTTGATGATGATGTTGCTCTGATACTTGTTGAAATAGAGGGAGCCATTGTAGACAACATGGTTGGTTCCTGCCCATTTGAACGGAAGGTTGTATGTCCTTGATTCAGCCCCACTGACAAAGTCTGCAATCGATTTATATTCACGGACAATTTTATTGTTAGTGTAACTATCCATGTACCAGACCTGGAAAGAAAACAAAGATTGGGAGTAAACACCTGGAACACAATCTGTGGTACATGATCATGATATGGCACGATGGATACATTGCAGAAAAAGAAGGAAAAAATGTTTTAGGCATGCAGCAGGCTACCAAAGTACAATATTGTCCACATTTCTGTTACAAAAGCATGAGGAACTCTTGAATTTCTGAATCAAAACTTACCTATACAGGTGAACTCTCAAGAAGACTGTTACTAACTACAGTGTCTACATTTTCAGAGAAATTTAATTTTGGATTATTCGGTGTTCAGGTCTCTGCTATATGGGCTTGCTTAAAGATATTTCCAGAGACTAATAATCAGAGAGAGAGATGGGAAATGGCATGTGAGCTAAGCTTGGATTTATGCTTAGAAATAGATTTGGTTGCATTTTCTTCAGCTGATGTCTAATTGTAAATTGAAAATAGTGTATTCTCAGTAAAGAAACCAAATATAATAGCAATGAAACCAGTAAAGTTTAGACACCATTTTTTTCCCTTAAAACAAAAGAAAACAAAATCAATACTTTTTAAAATGTTCTGTATGCCAGCTTCCATCCCCCCATTTTTTCCTTCATGCATTTTGCCTTTTCTCCTTTTAGTTTGTCAGAGGAGAAATCAAATCCTGACTAACAAAAGAACAGAATAATTTCTGGAGATATTTTTTGTGCTGATTTCAAAACTGGCATTAACAAAATATCTGTAAATGCCAGTTCAGGTCCCCATCTTCCTATTAGTTGAGCTGCTGTGAGGGGTATGGTTTGTTCTAATTTACATGCACACGGGTAGTCTTTGTGTTGCTTTAAGAGGGTGGCAGTGGGGGGAACGTTGAGGCTGTCTGGGGAGGGGGCTGCAGGGTGTGCAGGGAGGGGACCACAGCTGGGAGCAGGTGCTGGCGGAGGCGAGGGCCCGTGGGGATGGTTCTGGAGCAGCCACTGGCACTCTGAGGCGGCAGAAGAAACTTCCTCAGGACAAGATGGGGCTGAGCAGAGTTAGCTGCTCTCCTAAAGGTAATTGAGATTCTTGGGGTCAGTAGTAAACCTGCGTGGACATGACGGTCAGGGGAGAGCTGCACACAAGTCTTTAGTTATTACCATTTGTACGTTGCCTTTTGTATTGCCTTTGTTTTTTTCTGTATTCAAAAAAGAACCTTCTGGGTCTCATACAAATGAAACCTGGTGTTTTGACTTCAAAAGCCCTTTGATGGAGGGAGCACCTCGTCAAAGCTGTGGCCAATTTGAGATCCTATTGCAGATCCAAACAATAACATAACTTGGATCTGAGGCAGCAAATGATCTGAATACAGCTTATATGGGGCCGAACCCTGCAAATTTTGACTGTCCTGCATTATGGGTTATGCTCTTGGTAAAAGTGTTGATTTTTGTGTTATATTACTGGGGTTCTTAAAGAACACCAGCTCAATTAAATATGGTAGGAAGAAAAAAAATTGTGTAGTTGGGTCAGATAGGTGTATGTCATCCCTGAAACAGATGAAGGAAATGGCACAGAAGTGCTTGGCTAACTTTTGTCTTTGCATAGTTTTGCACAAACACTGTTGCTTTTTCTCTGAAGATGTTTAACAGTGAAAATGACAGAAGTAGAAGAAACATGCTTGTGAGTGTAACGTCCTAGGGGAAAATATCTTTTTAAAGATTAAAATAAAGCAAGTAATACTCCAGAAGGACACAAAGATATTCAGTGCCTTAACATACTCGGTTATTTTTCTCCGATGCTAATGGATCTGTCATCCAGGCTCCAAATCGGGTTCCGGATATCTTGACTGTAATGGGGCCTGTAATTTTCATCAATTTGCCACATGCTGAAATTAGAAAAACAAATGCATTAATGCAAATAATTACACAACTCTCCTTGACATCAGTCAGAGCAGAAGACCAATTGCTCTAAACTAAATAGTGGCTCCAGGGGATTCAGGCTTATGTTGAAGATGGATTGTCATCTTCACTGTATGAACTTTTCTGTATCGAGCTGTAATATAAATATGTAAAAATATACAAATAAAAATTTATTTGTGTATATTTTTGTTTTTATATATTTTAAAGCACAGTTACATTTGCTGGCCATAAAGAAAAATATAACCTAGTAAAATATCTTCTGAGCTGAAGTGAATAACATTTAATAATAAATTAAAAGAAGACATAAACTCCCCACACTTTTGCCTTCAGAAAGTTCAGTGCAGGGCTAGGATTGATGCATGTTTCAGTTTTCCATTGACCAGGGTAACAAGGAGGTTAAGGGCAGACAGGAAAAAATGAGCTTGTTCACAAAGCGTGTAATTGTGCACAAATGCCTGCGTCTGCCCTGCGGTTACACACACGTAGCTGTTCCAGTATTAGGGGCCTATCTGAAGTTAAGAAAGCTAATATGAGAATTATTCAGCAACCTTGGCTGTGTCGGTTGGTTTCTAATCCATTAGGCTGTCTCACATTAGACGGTCTGGGAGGAAATAATGAGAGTCGATATGATCTTGGATGCTGACCTTCCTAACAATCCAAAAATCTATATTTTAGGGGACATTAATAACATACCTATTAGCACCAAGCCCCTGGTGGAATTCATACGTTTACCAAGAGGCTTAATATCATACAGTGGTATGTAGATGATTAGATGAAATAGCATGTTTTTGAAGGAAAAGTGTTCCATAAGAATGTAAAAAGAAGTGACATATTTCATTTATTTCTTTAATTTAAAAATAAGTGGTTCTCCATGATACATGGTTGGGCTATATTGTATAACCCTATCTATCTAGAAAATGTAGAAAACACACTGTATCTGGTGTTGAGAGTGAATTTATTCAGTTCAAAAGAGAAGGTCACATCAAGCCTGGATTTGCTACTTTATGTGACTGGCAAGGAATGTATTGTGCAAGCCTGTTTTAGTCAATTAGAAGGGGGTTAATGCTGTGGTGACAACTCAGGGACTGCTCGCGGGGATTTCGTTCACGGCCAGGGAAGTGGAGTGTAATGGAAATGAAGATAACTGAGTACATGCTGGCACCTCAATGAGCAGGGTAGGCTGTGTCTATTTTCTGGGTCAATTCAAAGGCATTATTATTTACACATCTCAAACTATGTATCTTACAATCTTTTGAAGATATTTTGGGATTTCCTATTTTAAAGAATCCTACAGGTTTTCTACAGTTGGTTAGCACAGTACATAATTTTTTATTCTGGAATTTTTTTGTAGATAGGCTTCTAGTATTGTGTGCTGAGTGCTGTTTTTCTACAGCAAGGAACTGCTATTAGCTTGGAAAGTAGAGGACTATATCCTATCAAGGTGAAGGCTTTTATTTTTAGGTGGTATGTTAGTAAATAGTATCAGAAATGGGCATGAGGTAAACTCAAACCTTTAGAGGGGTCTAATTTGGAATTTGGAATATTTAATTTGGAATAAAATTATTAGAAAACTAATAAAGACTAGAAAGAAATCAGGAAAAAAATAATTACTCCTGAATTTGTAGTTTTTAAGATAATTAAAATACAATGAATGTATGAGTTAGAGTATACTAATTGGTGCTTTTAAAACACAGTATTGAAATTAGTAGGAAAACATAAGCAAAGAATTTGGAATTCTGAACACTGTTTCTTCTATTTAAAAAAAAATCTGGGAAGCTAAATGTGGAGTCAAAAATGAGCTGTGAACCGTCGCTTCTGAACAGACAAAACTTAAAGAAGAGCCCATGGCGGAGATGTGGGGGTGCTCGCCGAGCCCAGCTTTGGCACACAGCCTGGGTAACGCCACGTGTTGGGGTAGGATGGGAGCACGCACAGTGTGAGTTGAATTTGCAAAACCGTCTGCTGGCACGATGACTTTTGCGGAGGCCAGGCAGGGCAGCCACCCCACCAGGTACGGTGAGCAGCCAGCGCTCAGCGAGCGGAGTCAGAGTATGGGGGCAGTGAGCCGAGTCCCAGCGCCAGGGCAGGTGCATGTGAACTCACAGGCTCTCTCACCAGCGTGTGTGTTAGCAGATTGTGGGGAGCAGCACAGGCACACATCAAGCTCGAGGCCCCGCATCTAAAAGCATCTCCAGCAGGAGAGGTGGAACAGTAGGGAGTGTGCTTGTAGCCCATGCCGGCTGTTGTGGGGGGTGCGCGCACATAACTCCGTGGGCGTTTGTGTACGTGGTGCGCCGCGTGTGACTGGAACTTTCTGATACTAGCTAGAGAAGAGTGTTCAGAAATTTGTAGGTTTATTAATGTTTCTGAAGTGTCTAGTACTGTGGTTTGTCTGTTGTATTACTTGTATTGATCTGGAATGTATAGTTCACTGATTGCCAGTTAATTACAGGTCGTTAATAATTAATAAACCTCTTCAGTCTCAATTTGGTTTAAACTATATGAACTGAGCAGCTTTCCCTTGTGACAGGAGTCAGATGCTTTTAGAGAATGAGCTTTCAAAATATATTGAGATACTGTTCAATGAGAAAAAAGAGATGACATTGTACTTCAGCCACTAAATGATCGGCAGTTTGAGTCAGGGTATATTTACACGATTAAATTTTTATTCCCAGATAGCATGTAGTGGTCAAGAAAGGAAGACTGTTAGGAGAGTTGCTATATAGCTGAGGGGAAGCTGATTGAAAAAGTGGCAAAGCTTCTCTTTTCAGCATAACAAAACAGAACATCTTGTAAGAGGCACAATAATTTTTTTTCTCCTGCCCTATAGTATGTCCCATCTTTTCTTTTCCTTGTTGATTAAACAGAAACCCATATATCTGCCTATTTGTGATATAACTTGATGGAACTGGTATTTAAACCTTAGTTTATAATACAAGTTATAACCTTAGAGTAATACAAGTTATAATATAGTAATACAAGTTATAATAAGGTTATAACCTTAGTTTATAACCTTAGAGTAATACAAGTATTTTTTCCACATATGGTAAGCCATTCCCATTGTAGTGATAATTCATATCCCATCAGCAGGTTTCTGCTGTAAAGCTCAGCAGTACCTGAGGTCTGTTGCCCTACTTGCTGACAGCGTGGGCAGCAAGAAGGCAGCAGCAGAGCTGTCGGTGCCCACCTCTGTCTTGTCAGCACAGCCTCCTTATAGCTGGGAGATCCTTAGGTACAGAAGCTTAATATATGAAGTCTCCGCCAAAATTCTAGTCATGTAAGTCTAGTACCCTGCTATTGCAGGCAGCCTTTTTATAAAATTATTAATGTGATTTTAAAAATGGGGAAATATTGTTTGCACTTGCCTAGCCTCTGAAGAGTGTTTCAGAATCTCACTTTTCTGTTAATTTGAAAAATGTTCAGGGCCAAGTACATGGGTGTCATCTCTCTTTTCTTTTGAGTAGTCAGAACTCAAACCATTGCTTCCAGACACATGTGGACTGGAAGCCCTTATCAGTCAGTCCTCTAAGTTGAGAAAGAAATGCTTGAAAGAACAGCGCAGGGCCCCAGAGCAAGTCTTGGCTGAATGGTCAATTTGATAAATCAGCTCATGCTGTTTTGAACTGTTTAGGGCTGCGCAAGGAACTTGTAGGAGGAAATTGTCCCAAGTATTCCACAAGTCAGCTGGCTTGCTAAATACTGGTCTTGTGAATACAGTGAACCTATTGCTGACTGACTGGTGCAGGGAAATGTGAGAGTAGGAAAAAGTAATTGAGGCCAAATTGTCCTCCCCTTCTCATTGAAATCCCTCTGAAATTCAGTTCATGCTTTATTCTGTCAAACCTTCAGATGGTCCTCTAATGTAGTATTGCTTCCAATATTTGATCAGAAGTTAAGAGAATCAAGTGAATGCAATTAAGAAAACTGTAAAACTAATTCTGTCTTTTGGAGCCCTACCTTCAAATGTGTTTACCCATTCATTACAGCAGACCTATAAAAATTGGCAGAATCGGCATCATTTATGTTTTGTTCATTATAAAGTAGCAAGTGTGCTGTCTGTGCTAAAGTATTATTGACTTACTAATACAATTAAATAATTTATTCCAGATGAATATCACAGCATTTTGAATGAGATGTTACTGCAATATGCAGTTTATCAATCTGTTGATAACAACACTGAAATAATTAACGATACTGACTTTATAAAGATAATTCCCTTATAGCTTGCCCAAGCCTGATCTTGTATTTGATACAGAAGTTAAATGAATGACAACTCTTTCAAGAGTAACGTTCAATATAATGTTTAACAGTTCACTGGCAAAGCACTATAATATACCGAGTTTTCTGTGTGATTCTTGTCCGTAGCTTCCTCTTGTCTACGTAAGTGTAAAATGTGTTGATCTAATCCCAGCCTATATTCTTAGCTGCAGAATGAACCTTATAATTGTTCGTGTGGCTATATTGAAATTGATCTTGTATGCTGAGGTTTCTTGCTAGGGAATGGTGATACTAATACACTTAAAAGCAGGATCATTTACTTAACACTTTTGTGGCATGGCAAGTCTGGGAGTCTGAAATTAAAAAAATTCCAATTATTTTCCAGTTGAGACTTTTCTTTAGCTCATTTTGTATGTAGGGAAATAGAACATAGACAAATGTCATGTGAAATGGGAAACACTTCTGGGCTATGAATTTTCCATAGCAGTGAAGTGGCTAAGAATTAAAATTGGCCTATGCATTTTTTTTTTTTAACATGGCCAAAAACTCCTTTTTTTTTTTTTTTTTTTTTTTTTTTTTTCCTTCTGGCAGAAGGGAACATATGAGGATGTGGAAATAACTCTTGTGATGGCAGGAAAGATTTTTTTTTTACTGGTCAAAAAGTTTTGGTTTATAGCAAACCTCTGCTCTTTAATTCCCTGACAGGAGAAGAAGCAGATGCTAGTGAGAAGGTAGCTCATATACACATACATACTAGGAAATGTCAGGAAGTTCAGGAGCACTAAGAAAAAAGAAAAAACATGATATTTCTAGGCATTTTTCCCACCACTAAGAGGTTCAGATGGGGTTACACAGAAAAAGAGTGGGGTTTTTTAGAAGCACTCAGTATTAGTCTCTTTCCCTTGACTTTGAAAGAAGCAGCTGCCTACATTAGAAAATCCCAACCATAACTGATTGTAGTAATTGGAAAATCAAACCTCTCAGTATTTATCCATCCTAAATTGAACTGTAAAAGGAACATCATATGCACAATCTGGGTGTTTATGGCTTGATTCATCTCTTGTAACAGTTTTGTACTGTGGACTCCAGTAAGTCTGGGATTTCCTGTATGTATATATATTAAGGAAGAAGCTGAGCACGAAGTGACCACTAAAAAGGAAAGGAGATGTACTACCCCTGTAGGCTGGGAAAGTCTATGGGGCAGAATGCACCTGAAAAGCTGCTCCAAAGTGAGCAAATACCAGGAGAAGGTTGTGATAGACCCATTGGACAGGAGCTGTTTTGAAGATAGCTAGGAATAGGTAGTTGATAGTCCCAGTCTCTGTGATGCAAATGAATATTGGTAGCTGCTAATATATACCAAATGAATGTATGATTTATAGAAGGACTTGCAAGGGAAATAAAATCAAAACATTCTCTTGAATTGTTCATAAGCTTCATTATTCTATTTATTGTAGGTAATAAATAGGGGAAAATGAAGTGAGTATTTTTTTCAGTGGTTGCATAAATGACTTCCAAGCGTTTTAATACTTGCATTTCCCTGCTTATGACCAAATTTGTCATAACACTACTTTGTAATGTGAGGGAATAAAGAATTAGTTCTTACTTAATGGGTGTATGTCTGTTGTCCTACATAATAGAAATCCAAAACGTACAATAGTCTAGTTATTAGAGCTTGCTGAGAGGAAGCCTCTGGATTCTTCTGCATGTGTGCAGCAACTTGCCATGTAATATTTGGGAAAGTCATTTATCCTCCTGGGCTGCTTGTTCCTTCATCTACAGTATGGGGATAATAATATATATCTCTATTGCACAGTTTTGTACTAAATGATATTTGTAAAGTTCTTCAAATCCCAAAGGGAAGGATGCTTTGGAAGTACAAGTACCACTGCAATCAATAAAGTAATTTCATGCCTGCTCTGATATTTCTTCTGCCCCTGATGTAACAGCATTTCTTTGGATACATAGAATATTCTACTTTTGAATTTCTAACCACATATGTTACTGTAAAATATTTAGATTCTACATCATAATCAGATGTAGCTACAAATGAATCCAATGTGTATCTACTCTAATTATTTCTTCATATTTCATAAGCAACATTTGGCAGAGAATTGGCTTCTATGAATGCTACCCATATAATTTTTTTTCAATTTCATAAACACATTATGACAAGAATATGAGGGTCCCAAGCATACTGTGCAACCTGTGTTCTCTTATAAATGCACGTGCCTTACATGACTGCCAGGAAAGGAGCCATACGTGCATAAGTGTATGTGAATTTGTGGTGTGTGCAATCATATGCACTCTATTCCTATGTGTTTAATTGCATGCACCCTTTTAAAGTTTTGTGGACAAATTTCTCAGCAGCTTCAGCCTGAATTTTCTCTTATTCCAAAGAGATGGAGCAAGTTTCAGTCATCATGACTGCTGTGGTAATCATTAAACCTCAGTTAAAGTAAGACAACTGCTTACTGTATGTTAATGAGTGTTGAAAGTGTTGCCAGTGCAGATGGAAGATCCCTTTTAAGTGGCCAGGACAATATAAATAATGCATTATATTGCTGAAAAACACCTGCTAGGGAGAAGAATGGAAAATAACTATTACACACGCTGGTTAGATAATTATATTGTGAAATGCAATGAAATCCGTGAAGATTCAAGCCGAATCCTGTGGCACATTGGGGCCAGTCTGCCTTCTGCTGCCATAGGCTTCTGGCCATCAGGTTGGCATGAAGAGCCACAGCTGGATGATCTCCAGCATGGTGAATCTGGCTGGGAAGAAGGTGTGGGCATGAAAGCTGTTTTTCCTTTATGCTTGCTGATCTGAACACACAGTACCAGCTTTGAGGAGCTAATCACAGTAAGCCTAACTGAGGCTGTTTTTACTTTAAAAGGCACACAGGGGTGGGCCAGAAATACAGCCAGTCCATTAGCAGGCAAGCATAAAAGTCATTTAAGCACCTAAGACCAGGGAATAATGCCAATAAGGATGAATAAGTCTGTATTAGAGCTTGAGAAGGCCAAACCCCTTTTAATAATGGATGTGCTTGATATTCCATTTCATACAAGAGTTTTCTCTCTATTGTTAATATACATATTTTTAATAGGTTTTTTTTTACATTAGTATATCAAGAGAAATAGAATGTGTTGCAGGAATTCAGGATAGATAGGAGGGGAAACGTGGATGAAGGATAGGGAAATAACCCTTGTGAATACACCTAGTCATTCTGAT
This sequence comes from Mycteria americana, assembly GCF_035582795.1. Taxonomy (NCBI): domain Eukaryota; kingdom Metazoa; phylum Chordata; class Aves; order Ciconiiformes; family Ciconiidae; genus Mycteria; species Mycteria americana. The sequence goes on along the minus strand of NC_134371.1, from coordinate 48,044,695 downwards.
GTATAGAATGTCTTATACTGTAGTCAATTCACTAATCAATGTTACAAGAATATGCTGTAAAAGCAAAGAAAAACAAGATACTCATTAAAGATAAGTTGATGATCTTTTGGTGTCCAATAAACTTACTGGAACACTCACTATCAGAAAATACTGTTTATTTATATGAATTTTCTTCCTTGCTACGGTATTGCAGTGCAGCCATTTTCTCCTGACTGCCTCCTGTCAATGCAGTAATGTGCTATTATGTGTGTGTACTGAGGAGAAAATAGGATCATAAGAAATTTCTATTTGAAGAAGTCTTTCATGTATTTTAGCCCATTATCACTGTGTTATTTCTAGTGTAAAATAAAGAAATTGAAAATAAATAATTTAAGAGGCTAACCTAACCTAGATTTTTCTCATTCCATTGCCTCACAAAAATAAAGAGACACTACTTATCAAGTTAATAACATATTTCATGTCACGTGTAGCATTTAAAAGTAAACACCCCACACTTGATAACTGAGATACTGATCACAGGACTGAACCCTGGAGTTTATTCATGTTCAGTGTTAACCTACAAAGCGTTTATTTCTCATAGGGGGACTGGATTGCTGGCTGTAGCAATCCAGATTGCAATAGTGATCCATTCAGGAGTCTAGGAACGCACAGGTAGGTTGGCGGGGGGAGAGACTTTGCATTGTGATTGTAAAGCAGGTAGGTATGTCCTGGTTTCAGTTGAGATAGAGTTAATTTTCTTTATAGTGGCTGGTATGGGGCTATGTTTTGGATTTGTGCTGAAAACAGTGTTGATAATACAGAGATGTTTTAGTTGTTGCTGTACTAGTCAAGGACTTTTCAGCTTCTTGTGCTCTGCCAGGTGCACAAGAAGCTGGGAGGGGACACAGCCAGGATAGTTGATCCAAACTGACCAAAGGGCTATTCCATACCACATGATGTCATGCTCAGTATATAAAGCTGGGGAAGAAGAAGGAAGGGGGGACATTCAGAGTGATGGCGTTTGTCTTCCCAAGTAACCATTACGCGTGATGGAGCCCTGCTTTCCTGGAGATGGCTGAACACCTGCCTGACCATGGAAAGTAGTGAATTAATTCCTTGCTTTGCTTTGCTTGCGTGCGTGGCTTTTGTTTTACCTATTAAACTGTTTTTATCTCAACCCTCAAGTTTTCTTACTTTTGCTCTTCTGATTCTCTCCCCCATCCCATCGTGGGGGAGTGAGCGAGCGGCTGCGTGGTGCTTAGCTGCTGGCTGGGGCTAAACCACGACAAGGTACTAATTATCCCTCTTTGGGTAATGGAAGTTAAGGCTGACACTTGATAATGAAACTTCAGGCTTTTAGTTTTGGTAGCTGATACTGAGCTAGCGCTGATTTTCAGAGATGCTGAACATTTGACTTTTTCTAACTAAAGCCAGCATGCGAGCAAACAAGATGGAGGCTGCCTGATGTAAATCAAGTGCAATGCTCAGAATGGCTTGTTGCTGTGCTTCCTACAAAAATCATGCTTTGTTCCCTTAAATTAGCTGTAATGCTCAATTATGTTGTGTTGCAAATTGGAGAATGGCACACCTCTTCTAATGCTAATATTACAGGTCTAAAGACAGTACAGTCAGAGTGGCCTCTCAGGTGTCATAGCAAGATGACAGGGTTATGATGTGGACATCTCGAAACTGATTTCAGTCTACTTCCCACTAAATTTTTTTTCACACTGACATCCCAAAGATGACCTAAGTAGCAATGCCTGTCTGAGCTTTTTTGAAAGGATATTTGTAGCTCTCCAACCAGTTGTAAATATCTTGGATTTTAAAGTTGCTGTCTGTTATAATTTTCCATCTTAATTCCTTCTGTATACAGTAAGGCACATCATGATATAAGATACGCTGGTGCAAACTTAGAATGACATGACTGACCTTAGGTTGAGTTACTCTTGACTTTTATTGGGGTGGCACAGATCAGAATATAATGTTGTATTTTATCAAACAAGAAAAAAGAAAACTTCATGTTTCTATAGAGACAACTAAAAATATACAGCTGAGCAACCAAATTTGCCATGAAATTGTTAACTTACTGAGCTTTTTCATGCAGTCTCGAAGCCTGGTTTCTAAACTGAGTACACGCTGGTGTAGTTCCTCATAGTCATAAGCACCAATTTCTTCCTGAATCCCAGTGAGGACAGTAGACAGATTCCTAATTTCCTCCTTGAACTGGGTGATTAATTTGGCATCAGTTTTGTATTGTTCCAGAACTGGGATCAGTGGCAGGAGCTCATCCATCTTTTCTTTCAACTCCTGTTAAAGGCAATCAAATGTGCATTAGAGCAGTTTAAAGGAGTTCAATCCCCTAATTCCATTTAATGTAATATTTATGCCTGATTATTAAAATGACTTACAAATGATTATTGATTTTCATTACAGATCTGTTATTAGTGTATTGTGCAGGTCTTAGAAACCTCAGACTTAATGGTAGTAAGCAGTAGATAAAATGCATAGTTTTTCTACTGAAAGTACCCAATTACCTTCAAGTGATCTGAACCAAACCTGTTGAAGGTCTGACTTTCCATCCAGAGGATATAAATCCCTGCTAAGTGTATCCTTCTTGACAGAAGGTGATTAGGCCTGAACACACAGTGATGTTCAAGGAGATCATACCTGTTTTACAGTGCTGTCATAGTTGGTGAGCTGTTAATTTCTATTTCACTCCTTAGAAATACTGAATTCATTTTTTTTGTCAATGGCTATTGAACACTGTTTAGTTCTGTTCTGGCCACAGCAATATACACCTCTTTCTTCTGAAGCAGAAAATCCACGGTTCCTAACTGCGCTTTGTATTTGTCATCCTGTTACATCACTAGGTGCCTTTGAACTTCCTCAGTTGATCTTTCTTCTGGACTATCACAAATAGTTTTTTTGCCATGTGCAGTTGCTGCGTTGCCAATCCTATTCTTAAACATTGATTAAATAAATTAAGGCTCCACTTTGGAATCTTGGGTTGCCCTTTTCTCAGACTTTTGCTGAGTCATATACTTTGAGAATTAGTCTCAGTTTGTAACCTATATTGGCTGCTTGTCTTTCATTTATTAGTTATTCTTTTAAATGCACTAGTCGTAGGGGCTTTATTAAATTTAAACTAATTGTCTGAGGTTGTTTTTGTTTGGTTATTATCCTGTAGAAAACCTCAAAGAATCCTTGCAGTCAAAAGGTTTTGCTTTATTGAAAACAGACAGGTTTGTCCCTGGTGTATCACCTGTATATAGAGATTTGCATTTCTTTTTATGATTTGAGGGAACAGCAGGACTTCCATGAGCAAATGCCAGAGAGATGTGAGGAGATGCAAGCCTGGACAAAACAAGGCAAAGGATGGAAATAAGGATTTGTTGGGTACTAGCATTAGGTGATAATAGAGACCGGGAACAGACGACACACAGGGAGAGGCTATTGAAGGGGTTAAAAAATCAAGTCCTGAAGAATAGCTGGAGGAGTCACCAGGTTAAAAGGGAAGGCAGAAGAGAACTAAATGGAAGCTCAAGCACAAGAAAGAGGTGCAGAAGCAAATGCGGTTAGAGGTTAGTCTAGTCACTGAGGTGTGCGAAGACGCGCACGTACAGTTTGTTACATCACTTGTATTAAAGGATACCATAAACAGGGTAGGACATTTCCAAAATAAATAACGTGCTGATGCCAAATGCATTTTTGCTAAGGAGATGTGAAAGAAGCTGATAGGCAGGGTCAGCATTTGAGCTGCTTGAAGATCTACCTCTGAATTTTTGCCTCTCGAACGTGTTCTAAGACAGCTTGAGAGTTCTGCAGTATCTCTTCATCACCTAGCTAATACACCCATATTGTCTTAATAATTGCTTTCGTATTGGAATTATTATTTACTCAAAGACTTATATGTGTTGTTAGGAAGCATATTTTGCACACAGGTCATCTTCATAGCTAGAAAATTGCATTTTAAATTATAAGCAGATATGTCATTATAAATGGATTTGAGAGTATTAGGAGTTCTATTGGTTCTACTCTCAAGGGGTCTTCCAATTACATTATAGTAGCAGAATTACTGAAACGGAAAGAAAGTAGTAGAGTCTTTTTGTCTACAGTTAAAACTTTTTATTTGATTGTTTTTATTAAAAACTTAACTTGAGCCTACTTTATGCCTGTTAAAAGGAACAGTTATTTTTTTCCTTGATGACATGGAGAGGAGGCTTTGTGACATAGAAGCCAAAGTTTTTGTTACTTAATTTTGAAATGATGAACTTAGGCTTCGGTTCTGTTGGGGCAGTGAGCTGCCAAAAATCATGGGTAAATCATAATGGAAAAAACCACAAAGCTTGTAAAAACTCCGGAAGATAAAATGTGTTTAAGAGAATTAGTGAAGGTAACATTCCTGATAGGATTTATGCCAGATGAGGTATCATTTGAGCAAACCACTGTAACTTTTTGTGGCGATCAGGTATCTCCTGCCTGGCATAAATACTGATTTGACTGAAGTATGACCATATGCTCACATGTGATCTGGATCAAATTTGTACTCTCTGGTTCTTATCAACATGGAAGCACAGCATCAGAATATCTCACTTCAGTAAAAGATATAAAGATGGTTTTGGTATTTTCATGATAAAGAAAACAATTTTATTGGTTTCAGCTGACACTCCTAGCTTGTTGCTATGATGAGTGGTACAAGAACTAATTTGTATTGCAACATGGATAGCTGGTAGACGTATTCTGGCACTTCATGCCTGATCATATGAGGGGTTATGCTATACTGAGAATTAGTTTCTTTGTCTCAGGAAACATAAAGCATTGGAATTTTAGTAGATCAAATTTCAGAAAGCCAGCAGCATATTGTATTATGTTGACCTTTTAAATTACTCTATAATTTGATTGGCTGGAAATCAGTTTTATACTCCTGGCAAACCGTCAAACTGAAGTTAAATGACTGGCCAATACAAATATTGAATATTTAAGGTTAGAGGTGAGAGTACTGCAGAAATCTGCTACCTTTGACATTGTGTATCAGACATTTAAATTTTGATATTTTGTTCCCAAGGAAAACTATAATGAGAATACAGGATATATAACGGCATTATACAAATGTGTTGTTATTGTAGCAATGAGTGATGAAGGGAAAAAAGGTGGAGGTGTTTCTTACTACCTGAAAATAACTGGAAGTGTGTGCTCAAACTCTAAACTAAGAATGATGATGTAAAGAATAAAGTTTGGTAGTCAGATCATTAGCGTACTTAATTCCTGAGATTAGACCCATTGGATATCCACTGTCTCTGAAAAATAAATTAGACCCTTTAGCTATGTAATTGTTTAGGTATCTAACTTTAGCACCAATTAGAAAATTAAGTTAATTTTATGTGAACTTTCATAAACGCTTTAAAAATATGTATTTGGTTAACATAATGTAGTCCTCAGAATGTATTTTCTAGATCCTAGCTTGCTGTCTTGCAGTCTTGAAATATCAATTTATCAGACTTGATATTTAAAGAACGTAAATATGCTTTTGTAATATTTTTTCCTTAGGAGTACTTCAGATAGCTTTTTCAGAATACATAATGCTATTTTGTAATCTCTGCAACCCTTCTTCCTCACAAAAAGATTGGCTTGTGGTTTTTGTTGTCATTAAAATTCCTTGGAAGTCTTTTTTTAATCACACAAATGTGACTGGGAATGAGTGCCCTTCTCCCCTATCCCAAATTCCAAAATAGCAAACCTTCAGACATGAAATTAGATCTTAATTGTACTGGATAAAAATTACAATAACCTGATTTATTATAGGCTTTCTTCCCTTCAACTGCAGTAAATGTCAGGCAACAGTAAAAGTGCAGAACTCTCTAGTTGTTTGCTATTAAATCCACTGGATATCCCCATTTATCACTGGAGCTTGAATGAATGTAAATTTCTCAGTATGACATGCACATTGATACAGAAAAAAACAAGAATCTGTTTATAGTGACATTTCTCTAATGACTTAATAATTAATGGTTACTCCCTATTACAATTAAATTGAACAGAGCAAAAGATTATCATCATAAAGGAAGATTTATTATGCTTTTCCATTTTAATGTTACTCTTTTACGAGCATTTCAAGCTGAGACCTTAGCAGTCCATGCATTGCTGCTTAGTACATTGCTTCCAGCAGGCTTTCAAAGTTAGTGTTAAAATAAAACCTACTTGAAAATGCTTTGTCATTAATGTCTTCCGATCATCTTCAATTTGCCGAAACTTGGCCTTCAGCCCTTTCATTTGTGTTTCCATTTTTAAAACATACTGGAAATCCCTCTGAGTCCGTAGATTTAAAACTTCAATAGATTGGGACATATTCTGAACCTGTTAAAGAAGAACACTCTCTAAATGTACTTTTTGTTGCTTTACTTTTTTTCTGGTTAGGTAGTTAAATGTCAGGCAATAAAATGTGCTTATGTCAATGCTTTAGTTGAGAGTCATTTATACCACAGTATAGTTTCAAATTCCATAACTGCATGACAGTACAAAAATTGGAGAACAGAGCTAACAGAGGACTATCGGCAGCAAGACCTTGAAGCCATAAATGATTTGGACTAGCTTCTTAGAGGTAGAGACATCCTTTCAGCACCATTATCAATGGGCTCAAAAAAGGCTGGTAGGCAGCAGAGTCTACTTTGTCACTTGCAGTAGACGCTGACTGTTCTTCAGGATGTGCTATATAGCACGTGTTTCTCCCAAGCACTTCAGGAGGGACAAGATTGAGAGTTGGAGATTTTGATTAGTATGAAAAGCATGATTTTTATTGCTAGTAGGCATTTACATACTAATTCAGTATAAGGAATTCATGAGACTATCCAGAGATAAGCTGGGGCGGGCCCATCATCGCATAGGTGTTTGCTCATGATTTTGTAAGTAGATATAAAATTAGAAATTTTATCCAATTGTTTCATTGGTAGAAAACCACGTTTTTTTACATATGAGAAGTAGTGAATGTTCAGGTAACTTTTGTAGAGCAAGTGACTTTGTAGCTATAGTGAGCAATTTTACCATAATGAAGCAAGAATAAATGTCATCTAGAGTAAATTATATATATATTTAACAGTATCTGTTATAAAAACAATGCTTTTGCCAGTCATAAAAATGACACATTTTGCAAGTGCAGTTATTCTATTTCAATAAGTGTTTTGTTTTCCCAAAACATGAAAAAAGTAGCTGCTGTAAATGTATTAGGCACCATATTGAAGTTTTGGCTCAAGCAAAAAAAAAAAAAAAAAAAATTTCTACCTTTCTAATAAAAGACAAACCCAGCAGTATTTCTGTTGTTCCTGCAATGTTTGAACTGATATTCATGTTTGAAACTAATATATTGTGACCTACAGAATGTGTGGATTCAGGAAATACTCTTAAAAATAGTATACCTAAGTTATTGCACGGTTGTCATTAGCAGTTCTTAGAAAGTATTTTTAATGAAAAAAGTAATGTTTCTTTTTTCTTTGCTTTCTAATTATTGAAAGCAGGCAAATAAAGTCCTTCAGGTCTTGGAAGAACTTTGAGTGTTTCCACTTGGCAGGAGATGCATTCACATAGACGCTCTAATTAAATGACTGTGCATGGACTTAATGAAGTAATAATATGACTTTACATACCCATAATTACCACAGTTCTAATAATAAGAAAATAAATTTTAGAGACTGATGATTTAGGTTCTTTTCTGTGGCAGCTTAGAGAAGAGCTGTTGAGATGTTGAGACCTTAACATCTCTCCAGGCCCCACCCCAAAAGAAAGTTGGTTTTTTTTTTTTTTTTTTTTTTTTTTTATTTTACCTTAATATTTTAGTGTTTGGAAAATATGCTAGAGCAAAGAGTCTGGGGGCTGACGTCTTCCTCTGTTAAGTAAACAGACAGCATGAGGGGAGGTAGCTCCTCCTCTGTGTGCTGGTTCATCAATGGTCCTCTCCCTGCATCTCATGCTACGGGCTCTGTCACAACCTCAAACTAAGTCCCTGCTGAAGTTCATGGAGGTTTAGTGAGGTAAAATCTGCAGGGATCTGGCACTATATTAGCACCGGAGTGATTTTTCCATAGCTAGACAAATACTGAAAATTGTATGCTAAAAAAGTGTATTTTTAAGTCTACATTTTATGTTGCTTTCTGCTGCTGCTCAAACACTCTCTCAGGCCTCGGGTTCTGTACCACTAGCTGCGATACAGTAACTATAACCTTGGTTACTTATACAGGGAATGCAGAACAATAGTTTGTGTTTTCATGATTGCAGCATTTTTTCAGTTCTTGATGCAAAATAACACTTTACTGGTTTTACTATATGTGCAATAGTGGGTAATACTGGAAATAAGAATTGGGTTGTTTGGGGAAAATTTGCACCACCAGAGAATGCATAAATAGTATGATTTGAGAAAAGAACAGATGAAAGAAAATTAGAACTGTTTCTCTTCTGTACAGTCTGCTTTGCAGGTGCTGTCATGTCTATATCTTGTTATTTCTTGATAAGAGACAAGGAATGACCTTCAAGAGTGTCATATGATTGAAGCAGAAGCTGTAGTTTAAATCCCACAGCAACTAGCTAGTTTGAGGTGGGATTTATAAGTGGTTTTACACAGAAAAATCAGTGCTGTCTGTGTGCAAGGAAGAATTTTGGGAGGAGTGAACAAGAGAGAAGATGCAACTTCAGTTTGCTAGATAAGTGGCTTGGGTTGGGAAAGGTGTGATAGACAAATAATGATCAGTGGTGAGAACACAGGTAGGAGATATAGCCTGAAGAAATATTTTTATTAGATAACTCTTCAGCACTCCATTATGTATTAAACTTAGAGGGAAAGGAGTGGATTTCTATGGGAAGTTTAGTGATCAAAAGGAGGAATTTGTTGGGAAGACTTACCTTCTCTAGCAGTTGTCTGAGTTGCCTGCTTTTGGCATCTCTTGAACATAGGTTTTGTTCAGGTGCAACAACAGTGCAAATGCAACGGCCATCAGGATCCTGGGCTGAACTGTAAACTTGCCACCCCTCCTTGGGGCTAATCTGAGTCTGTAACAACAGAATAATAAAAATAAAGGGAACTGAACTGATTTTTTGTTGTTGTTTGAAAAAACACTAGCTCAGCATATGTTTATTTTTGCAGTATATGTTTGCAATGAGGGTCCTCCTAGTCAACACTTACTACTCTCTTAACTAATTAGATTGGTGGTTTCGCACAGTTTTGTCATATGTCACGCCTTTGTAATAGTTCTCTAGAAGAGTCCAGCGCACAGTGATTCCAGAGTGCACGAGAACAGTTTTCTGCTTGTGATTCAGCACAAGCTAGTTGATTTAATTCTTTGCAAAGGGATGTTAACAGTTTTTCATCAGCAGAGAACAAACATGTCCTTTCAGCCTGAATGACTTTTACTTTAGACTAATGGAAACAACAAAGACACAAAAGAACAAATATAAAACCCCAAAGAGAGAGCACAGTGTATGTGACTCACGCGTTGGGAATTGGCTCAGAAGCGGTTTGGGATGTGGGTTAGCAGGTTTGCTCTTAAAGACGCAGCACCCAGAAGACTGTTCTCCATTGACTTCTACTGCACGCACACCAAAGGGAAGAGAGGCTTGCTGCAGGGTAGTGCTGAAAAGTGTCTGGTTAGTTTAGCTGGATGGGAGTCATAGCAAGCACGGCACAGTGCAATTAAGACATTGCACATCCTTCACTGGGACAGAATAATTCTGGAAATTCCTAACCTGTTCTTTTTAAAAGCAACCACCAGCGAGAAAGAAAAGCAAAAAAAATCACATTTGCTTGCAGAGCAGGCTAACACTGCACTCATTTAAAGTTTGTGTGATACCTTGTGAGACTAGGTATCTGCTCATTTAATGGGATATATAGAAATACACTGCATAAGAATGAGAGAAAGCAATATAATTAGATGGTTGAAAGGATTCAGGTGGTGGAATTAAAACTAATGGACACAAGAAGTAATTATTTAACTTTCTTTTTAATCTGCAATTTAAAGTTAATATTATGCACTATTCTTTTCTAATAATATAGTATTGACTACTGAATTTTATAGTACAGATACCAATGGATGCCACTGAAGTAATTTTTGTCTGGACACAGCTGGAATCAGTTACTAGTTATAATATCAAATTGTACTCACTGTCAGCACAGCGAGTGATTATTTAAACTGGCAAGCTTTGATAGTGGTGCTTTACTGGCAGCTTAGTGCAGAGTTCCTCACCTCAGAAGAGGTGCGATATCTCTGTAGACTGAGGTTAGAAAAGAGCACAGACTTTTCACAACAACGACTCTTCTGAAGAAGTCATTGAAGATAGCAGTGACCTCTTCTACTGCAGAGTTAATTGAAAAATCAAAATTGTCTCGTTCCCCTGTTTTGCATGGAAAAACAAAGTGTCATAATGTAGATGACTGTAAAAAGAGGACAGCTGAACTTGCCTTAGGGTTTGCTAGAAAGGCATGTCCAGAGTTCAGTGCTAAATTATACTGCCTCTATGGTGTTCTCTTTGCCTTAATTTTTAGGGCACAGGGAATCTAGTTTAAGACACACAGAACAATAAAAACTAAACAAAATAACATCTGCAGAGACAATTTAAATTGGTTTTGAGCAGCTACTAAAATTGTGAGCTTGAACAAGTGAAACCTATCAAGGCTGGTTACCCTTGTGAAGTGTAAGCTCTATTTGCTCCACTAGTTTCCATGATTCTCTGTACAACTTATGCCCAGACAGTGTTGTCACGCAAGAGCAGAGAAACCAAATTTTTGTTGAAGTTCAGGAAGTTAGAGTTTGTGATTATAATTCCTTTAGGACAGAAATACTTAATATGAGTTTATGAAAAATTGTGATATTTGAGCATCATACCTGCTACATTTAGATTGGTAGCAACTGGTTTTACTGCATTCAAGTAAGTTTTCTACAGTGGAGAATGTATGAGATACCAGGATCATGCACAGTCTGTAGAAAAGCCATTATAATCCAGGCTGTGTTATCAAAGGTACTTATATATTCTAGTGATGTCATGAGTGTGTCTCTTGGCTTTATCTAAGGAAAAAAAAAACAACTTTATTGATTAACTTAGCAGATATTTTCTTACAGTGTCTAACACACGGCTTGATTTTAAAAAAGTAACTGCTATTTGGGAAAATATTTCTCATAGTGAGAGACTGTCAGGCCCAATACGAGTGCATGGTTATTGGCTGCTCATGCATAAATAAGTGGTCACGTAGTACTCCTACAATTTAGGCTACAGTTCTTTGCAGTATTCTGTGGCTCCCTGTATTTGGGCCATTAGGGTTCCTTCATTAATTAGGATGGGTAATATGAGTGATCACAGAGGAAAACAAGCACGTGTGTGTAGGTGCACTTTGCTTTTTTTTTGTTCTCTGTTATATTTTTAGTTTGACATTTAATCCCCACCTCAAGCAGAAACTGCTGTGCCGTGCAGGGAAGGAGCTAGAAGGCATCAAACCCTTACAGAAGCTACTGAATCTGCTCTTCAAATGCAGGCTTACTGCTGACAGGCCTTAGTAAACAAACAAGAAAAGAAATAACAAGTGGAGAAGAGCAATGATAATAAATTATGCTAGTTCTTGAAAGTCTGAGGAAAACAGAGGAGTCCCTACAAAGGCCAATATTAATCATTGCCTTGGCAGGGTGCTGTGCTACAGACTCACTTCACTTACCTCCAAAAGATTAATTTTTTCACTTGCACTTTTATATATTCTGATAAAACTGTTATAGTTACCTCCACTGTTACTAGTGACAGGGCAAATGGCAGTACATATACTTAATATGGTTGCTTAAATAGAAACAGTATTTTTCAGTTTGTCTTGCAATTTCAATCCTGGGACTGTAAGAGAGCTGAAAAGAGGAGGCCCTTTCCCCGACCCCACCTCCTTGTACAACTCTTCCAGCTGAAGGGAGGAAATTGGGAGGTTTTGTTCTTTTTTCCTGGTACAATATACACAATTTATGAGCTCTGTGTGAGCTAGGAGAGAACTGGAGAAGGGCATGTGCTGCACTGTTTGCTGGACAAGCTCCCAGTGGATAACTCTTGATGGCAGTTATCTGGTTAAACGGGTTAAAAACCAGTCAGTGATGACCTCAGTGTTACTGAGCACCTGGGGCATGAAGTCTCTCAGCCAACATCTAAAGTTTAGAAAAAGGCAGCAGATTTGGGGTGCTTGTTTTTATGCAAAAAGAACCCCACATGACTGAAGTCAGTATTTTTTTTTTTTTTACTTGGCAGATGTTGCCAAGCTCAGATAATCAGGTTGTTATGATTGTGTCCCCAGCTCTCCAGGCACTCCTGCTACCCCTCTTGAAACACAAAATGTGCATGTAACTCCAACTCAATGAGTGCAAAGAGCATTATTGAAATAATACTTCGGAGGCATTTATGTCAGCAGTGCTCTGTTGTAGCCAGGGGAAGCATGACAGTTTACACTACTTGGAATGTGAACATGCTACTATATATAAACACATATATGTGTGCATGTGTGTTATAATAACTAGTGTGTGTCTCTTAGTTACTTAGTTGCAACTTTAAACATGGATTTAAATGTGATAAAGTACTTTATTACTTGTAGTATCATATTGCCACAAGAACTAGCAATACATATTGTAGTTCAATGAGCACAAGTTACATTTAAGGAAAATAAAATAGAGCTTTTCCTTGTCTTCTCACCTCCTTGCTGCTCTAAAACACAACAGGATTCTTTCTTACAACATCATTTAATTAATATTAAAGTAGTAATATTTAAAGTCTAAATGCAGTGATTTTCTGCAGTAATGTTTTTCCTGCATGCATATATTCAATTAATTAAACGTTGATTAGTAAATGCATCATTTTTAGTTACAACTAAAAAAGCTAAGTTCTGAGCATAGTGAACTACTGTACCAATAGTTAAATTTACATTTTACATAACATACTATTATGTAAACATCTGATTGCAGTTACACACAAAGATACAGAGACGAGTGTTTTACTAAACATTTAGGAAAATGGTGTTCTAGTTTAATTTATGAATACGAGTACAGTGTTCCCTCTTGTCCAATTAAAGTATTACTTTAATTTTTATGCTTCTCATGACTAGTTAATCACAGCTTTTCTGTAGGTCTTCGTTAATAGAGGCTGCTGTATATGAGCATCAACCATAGAAAGTGATATTTGTGTCATTTGCATTATTCCTATATCAGCCTTTCTAAAATTCTGATACCCAACCTACTAGTACCAATTTTATTTTGTTTCTAACAGCTATTTATTTGCTTACCTGTATGCCAATAAAGAAAAATAGGAAAGAATCAGACCCCTTACATATCATAGTGAATAGCTAATATATAACATTATTCAGACAAAAAGAAACTTACTGCCAGATATTTTTTTCTTAATAATGCAATACATTTTTCTGGAGCAGTAAACATAGGAAAAAAAGTCTAGACAAATGCAATGACATTGCTGTACTATTTTTAGCATTTCACGCTCAAGATGAAGGCATTTGTTCTTAAATATTTAAGGATGCTATTTTAAAATCTTTCCTTTCATAGTAAGACCACAACATGCTCACCAATGTGCAGTTTTATGATGCCCAAAGAGAAGCATGCATTAAGTGATGATAGGAAGATTAGTAGCTTAAAAAGAGATTTACAAAGAGGCAACAAACTAAAGCTTTTGCTGGCACTTAAATAGTACTTCAGCATTAGATGGCTTGCAACACATCACAGCTACTTACTAGAGTATCTGAAGTGGTTATTCTGGTGGTATTTAGTCCTACCAGAGATGGGAGAGTTTGGGACATCCAGTTAGAGATCATTGCCATGGTACTAAGAACAGCACCAAGCTTCAGCAGTGGAGGACTCATTGCTGTGGAGCTAATGAGTTTTCATAGTGACTGATTATCATCCCCGTGCAGGCTGGCAGCGAGAGGCGTGACTGCAGCACACAACATCCACAGCATGAAAGGAGATCAAGCTACCCAGATTTAATCATCCATTAAAAACACTCACACCCTTATTGGCCCTCTGTCTTTCTGCTCTTACTAACAAATACTTATGACTATCTTATGCTGACCACTAAATAAGCAGTCCTTTCTATGCTAATAATCATTGCAGTTTCCAGTGGGAGATGGCATGGGTGAATTACCTCTTTAGAGGTGCTAGAGAGTCAATTAGCACTTAATTACTTCAGTCCTTGCAGAGCAGTATGTGTTCCTGTCTGAAATGTAAAAGCCCAATCACAAACCCAAACAGAAATAACCCCCCAGTCCCCATCACTGCTTCGGTAGAAATATTTCTACCAGAGAGAGAGAGAGAGATAGAGATTTGCCAAATATATCTGTTTCTAAATATGATACTATATTTGTCCAAGTGGATGGGGAAGGGGAAGAACTGTCAGCTTGCCCATGGAAACACAAAAGTTGTCAATCTCAGAAACCTTTCTGAGCCTTCCTTGATTTGTTGATCTCGCATAAATTACAAACAACAGTACCTTTATACTTGTTGTATAAGTTGCTTGTTGCACAGCTTGTTATTAAGATATCTGTTGTTCATAAAAGAACATTGAAGAAAGAACATTGATTCACATTTCTCAGTGTTCTTGTTAGTTTACGAGGTTTTATACTGAGAGTTATTGCAGTATATCCAGGGCTGGCAGACTCAGTATGTCTTCATTGCCGTTTAGGTGGCAACAGAAGACAAATTGGGGGTTGCTCATGTAGCATTTTGAGGCTTCTTTTGGCTCTAATCTGCTGTTAAATCTACTGTTCTCTAGTGCTGTAGAATGATCTCCCGGTTCAGTACCAATTTATCTTTTTCATAAATTTAGCAAGCGTGGGGGGAAAAAAAAAACCCAAAACAAACAGAAAAGAGGAGTGTAGAAATCATTGCACCGTTAGGGTAGTTTTACTTGTTTAGAATTATTTTAAAAAGAAGAAATGCTGAGCAAGGATTTCTAACAGCAATTATTTTAGAGAGAACTTGCTTAAAAGTTTGCAGAGAGATAGACTACTGTGTTTTTCCCAGAGGCGGTTATGGACTTTGTTTCTGAATTTGCTTCCAAAAGATTGTATTTTTCTTAGGGAATTTTGGTGGTTTGTATGAAGGAAACTGGTAATGAAACTGAAGAGATGCATTTTTATAGGAGTGTGTGATCATGAATGCATTTATTGAAGTTACTAAAACTCTGCAAACAGTTTTTCAGATTCTCAGAGCTCACACACCAAATTCAGGCTAGACTTTTCTCTTCCAACATTCATTCAGCATCATTTCAATAAATCTCTGTAGTTTAATGAAGACATGTGGAAAATTAATTTTTTACAAAGAAATTGAAAAAGACATTGAAAGCCATTATATAATTTTACAAGGAGTCTTGCAGCAATAGAATACAGAGAGAAATTCTGTGCATCCAAATAGTGAATGTTTTCTGGGAGTTACACAGTAAGGTGAGCTGTGAAGCATTTCAAATACTCAAAAAAACCTAATTCACTGAAGAGATGCATTTGAAAACAGTGAAAGAATATGAGTTTGCTTATATACAGATTCTGCACAGAAAAATAAGCTTTTTGCTAGTTTCTTTGTATATATAGACATTGCAGTAAAAGATCTAAATATGAAAGCAATAACAATTAAACACTGAATATGTTGTAGTTTTATTTACCTGTAGCGTGTTGAATGCACACACTTGTTTGCATGCATTTTGACTTTTCACATAGTTTGTCTAATGGATATCAAAACTCCTGAGACAAAATAACACACAAGGGCTGCCTTCTCCAGCGAACTCGGATTGCTTTCAAAATATGAACTGATAGTTGATGATGCTGATGTCTGAATAAGAAAACACGATTTTTTTGCTCAGTTCCAAAAAGGTATCCCAGTAAAAAAATGTTGTACTGGATCAGTCTCCTTGATCCATTTAGCTCCTTTCTCTAGCAACAGCCAGCAGTGGATGCTTAAAAGAGGAGTGTAAGAAGAGAACAAACATATAGTAATACTTTTCTTGGTGTAACCTTCCAGCAAACTGCAGTACTTACTGGGCCAGAGGTTGTAACTTTGTGTTCAACAGTCTTTCGCGATGCTTTCTTCCATGAATTTCTCAAGTATCTTTTTAACTCATCTGTACTTTTAGGAGGCACAACAACCACTGGCATGGAGTTCCGCAGTTTAATTATGTATTGTGTGAAAAACATGCTTACTAGAAGTCATGATTAGATTGCAAATTTGAGAAATGCTGGTGTTCAATCCAAATCTGCAATTTTCCATTGAAAAACCTTTTTTTGAAAATTATAACCTTCATCCACTTCCAACAACCAGAATTGCTTTCAACTACTTGATAGGAAAAACCCTTCATCAATGCATTTGGATACTGCAAATATGGTAATCAAGCCCATGAAACAACTCAGTTTTGTTAAATCTCATAACGCTGTTGATACCTTTTGAGAGCTGGTGGTGACTCTACTTTCTGTTGTTCTGTTGACTCCAAAGGAGTCAATGGCAGCATTAGGTTTCATAAATCAGCTTTTGTAGTGGTGTCTGTGCTTACCCTCTGGGCTGTGTTCTAGGGCCTTGGCCTCCTGCTTGTCTGGAGTAAGCAACTGCTGCAATACCCTGGCTCCAGCCAGGCATCGGAGTTTCCTTACTCTGAAAACCAGAGTGCAAAGATGGTTGGTATGTGCCACATTTCAGGCCACTAGGGGCTTGTGGTGGTACAGGGATGTGATGCTGGCTCCAGAGCTTCAGAAGCACTCTTGCGTTTCACCGTTCTGTAATGGCAGCTGTTTTTCTCAGCATATTTTTTGTATTTTAGAAGATAAATTTCATAATAGCTTGGATTGTGTGATAGTGGCCATTACATATATTTCCCTGAGGACAAAGCCCCTGTGGCAAGACACCCTTGATATGGTGTCTTGAGACTGAGAGGTCAGTCAGGCATTACCTCAGCACGATGAAGGGCATAGTGAGTGGAGGCGTTTGAGTCTTTGAAACAGAGTTTCTGTTTCTGGGGAGATAGGCTCAAAGTTGTCTACTGAACAGATGCGCATATTGAACTGTCCAGAATGACATCAAGAGTCAGGCTTTTTGCTGAACTGTTGCACTTCGTTGGCAATTTATCAATTCCCTGAGTAACTCCATTCATTACTTCCAATGTGGATTAGGTAACATTTTGCAGTTTCATAGTTTTCTAGTTTTATTGGGTTCTTCTGAAGTACCTCAGCATCCTTTCTAGGCCTAACACAAAAAAGGTTGCCATTTACCAGTTTTATCACTTTTTGTTTCTGTCTTCTTTCAGAAGTTTAATAAGCACATTAATTCCCCCAGTTCCAACACATTTCCTTAAAGTCATGATAGACTTTTTTTTTTTACCACGTCGAGCTGCAGCTGTTAATATTTTTGGTTTTCTTCTCTTAAACACTTTCTGTTCCACAAAAGAACATAATCTGTCCCCTCCTGACTTTTTTAACCTTGGACAAAGTACATTCAAAAGACAATAAAAGGCTTTTCTGAGGTCCAGATGAATAATTATCCTTAAACCAGCGTATTGTCAACTCCTGCAAAGAACACTGTTTGTTTGGTTGTTACGATTATTCCTAACAGATGACATGCTGCTCGGTTCTTGTGATAGAGTATACATTAACGTAGTTTAGAACTTTATTTTCTTCCAACTAGTTTACCTGCTAAAGAGAAAACCTGCTGACGTGTGATTCACAGTATTGCTGCTAGATACATCTTTAAAGAGTGTAGCAGGAGATAATGTAGTACTAGTACTCTTGGCTGGTTATATAATTTAAAATTACCATATAGTTGGTATCTGGATTCCCCATGGTGCTGAAGTTAGATCCCCTATAACTGCGCAAGGGCTTTAAAGCACATCTGCACTGCAGTGCAGGGATGATGGCAGGTTGTAGAAGTATAGTCTGCTGATGCAGCCCTAGCCCAGGGACCGAAAGTAATGTAGCTTACACTGGAAAGCTGCAAAACCGTTCCTCTAGGACTGTAAGCAAGTATGTGGCAGCTGTGTCCTGTACTGCTGCAAATTTAATGCTAAACTTGGATTTGTTTACACAGGCTACACCTTTCCCTTAGGCAGGGACATTACTTGTTCAGTGTAATAGTGTATGTTCTATGTACCCAATATTCCTCATTTCATACACCCATTTATCAAATAGTTGCTTCAGAGTAGTATTGCGAGAGAAGACATCTGTGGGGATGATATGTCTCTGAAAAGGTTTCTTTCCTGAACCGTGGAAATACTCACTGGAACTATATTTTGTTTGTGTTCTTATCAGAACTGTAGAAACGTGCAAAAAACCTTTCTGTTAAGGAACTAAAACTTTAGCTGTATTTTTCCATAAATATTTGGGTAAATTACAAAATGGCAAGCAAATAGTAGAAAATTTTTGTGAGAAACACATCTGAAATCATATATACAAAGATCTTACCAGAAACCACAGAATAACTGAAGAGTTATTCTCTGCTTGTGAGGAAGTAGAAACAAAACCTTATGATCTGTGTTTCATTTCAGCTCTGGGTTTTTCTTTTTTTTTTCTTTCTTTTTTTTTAAAGGTGCAATTTCACATTTTGAGTGTATGATAAACTGCTATGAAGTAGTTTTCTGAACAAGAGCTAGACAGCAACAGCAGTTCTAAAATCTGAACATTATTCTTTATTACCCCGAAATTTCTACTGGTATTGTAACTTCCTCTTTTCACAGCTAACTTCTCCCAAAGTCAGTAAAAGCTAAAATATTTTTACAGAATGACTACAGATGCCGTATTTTGATCTTACGTAGAAGTATGTGAATCTGTAACAATTTCAGTATTGTTAGCAGAGTTACTGCATACCAGTTCTGTAATATTCAATTCTTATATTATAAATTATTAGGGGTATTAAAGGTATTATTACGATATTGTATGAATGCCCTCAATGTTATTTTATAAGTTGTTGGAGGCTCTTCTAATCTCTGATATTTACTTTCACTTTGAGATCCTGTTACATTTTGATTTGGGTTAAATGAAGTCTAATGTAAATGAGAATACAGCCCAACATTACATTATCACAACTGAGGTATGATAATCTCTGTACTATAAAAAGTAATTAACATCAGTGTTAGGAATTTCAACAAAGCAAATGTCCTGAGAGTCAGCAATATGTGAACACACACTCATAAATGCATGAAAAATGTCTAATTACCTCCTGACTGGAGGAAAAGAAACAGTGATTGTAAGAAAGAGGAAATGGTGAAGTTCAGCAGCAGTCACTTAACCCTGATGTCAGCTTATTTAATGTATATTAAAAAACCAAGTTTTCTCATTCCCAAATATTTCTTAAAATTCAAAATTGTGTTCATGGGTAAATGCTATAAAGGCTTTGCCTAAAACCTTGCGTTTTATGCAGATAGAGATCAAAGTGATTGCATACTCATGGCTCAGATGTCTTAAATAGCTTCCTTTGAAGCAGAGCAGTGTCAGGAATCTTAAATCTCAGTACGTTTGTACTTTGACAGGTTAGGTTTAGAAAGTAAGCTCATGCATAAAAGTCAAAGCTTCCCTTGTTATAGTGTTGTTCTTCTATAGTGTATAGGGTTCTTGTTCTTCATGTGATATATTCTAGTGGTGACTCAGTAGTACATTGATTTAAAAAATGTATGTCAGTACATTAGTCATGTTCCTGAGCATTATTATTTATTCACATAAGGTTAATAATGTATAAAGCAAAGTTCTCAGAATTCGAATAGCAATTAAAATTCATAGAGCTCAGGTAGACCAAGCAAGTACAACTTTGCCCTTTCAGTTCAATTCCAATTCTCTCAATTTAGAAACACTGAGAAAACATTAGCTTCTTCATCTGACTCTATGTTTTTGGTCAACAAAACCCCCTGGCGTTGCAGTGTTACTTGTGAGTAGTAATATCCAGGTTCTTTGTAAGAGCAGATTGAGAGGTATGTGCCCTTTCTAAAGAATATCCTTTCACCAGCTCATCTGTGCATACACAGTGACATTCTTCAGTCAGGCATCTCCACTCATAGTACAAGTATTGAGCAAGAGAATTTTCAAGTCAGTTGTCCATTGCATGCTTCTATACCAATGCTGTTGAGGTGACGTTCTTTCTGAAGTGGTCTTAGCTATCAGCTTGTTCATTTTTCAGGCTTCAGGGAGCTTCCTTTGAATGAAGGAAGACATTGTTCTTAGGAGCATTTTCATGGTTTTGCCCACCTATTCTCTTGTGTTCTGCTGTTAGCAATTCCCAAGTGTGCAGAGTAACAAAACAGTGTTTCTACAGTAGGCTTAGTTCACGATGAGAATTGCCTGAAACTAGAAGCAGGCTGGGCAGTGTGCTTTAGGAAAGTTTGCAGTTAATTGAAACAGCTGGAAAAAAAATGGGCAGGGAAGGAACAACTGAAAACAAAAACTTCTTCAGTTGATTTCTTGCCATTTTAATTTTCAATAACTTTTATATCAGATACTCCGTAAAACCTCATAAGCTTTTCCCTGAGATGTGTGATAAGATGATGGATGTAATGGGAGAAAAAGAGTTTCGTGAAATCACCCTTTTCTGTTCTGTCCTCTTTATTTCTCTGGGTGATCAAAGTTATTCATGCTTACTCAAAAAGCTTCTTTTCTAAAATATAAAGAGACATCTAGTAGAGAATTACTAAAGATTGTGCAGAGTGTCCTTTTCTCTTCAACAGAGGCTGGGAATCTGCATGATTTTGGAGGGTCCTTGGATCCCTCCCCTTGCTATGAAGATCTACCGAATGGCAGGGTGCAATGTTGGATGGTCCTGGGTCTGGAATTATTTGGGCATTGCACAGTACTGCAGTTTCAATGTTCTTTTGAAAACTGTAGGGATTGGATATAAGGATTTATGCGTAATTCTTCCTGGAGTAATCCTCATGCTTAAGGTTTTTAGCAATGTGTAATTTTGTCTTTTCTCCATCCTCAAAATACATATTATTCTGTTGAGGACAGGTGAGGCAGGTGAGCTGGCTTTCACTGAGGTTAAATTTAAAAAGAAATATGGTTCTTCTAAGATATCTAGAAGCTGAAATTCACCCTGAAGTTAGATCATATATAATCGAGGAGTAGAGCTTGAGCCATGAACATCAGTGAATTCTCTTGTAATTTAATAAAATAAATGGTTTCAGCTGGCTCTGACTGCAACTAGAAGTCAGAAAACAGAGACATAAGATACTTTGAACAGAAGTCCATTTGGACTCTGTGAAAATGGCCAGTATAACTGAACCTTCCTTTGGTTAATGTATGCTTACAGCTTTTGGCAATCAGTGGTTACAGACCCCTAAACCGGAGGCTGTCTGTGGACTGTCACATTTAATAACCACAGGTAAATTTGTTCAGTCTCTTTATAAAATGTCCTTGAATCTTTGTGAGTGCAAAAAAGACAGAAATGAAGAAGGCAGAAAAGGTTTGTAAAATAAAATTCCCTGAAAAGGGGAATTTTGGCTTTGGGAAAAGACTAATGGACTATGTCTGTACTTATAAATACAACAAGGTTGGGGCATGGGTTGAACACTGGCCCATAGCAAACAATACTAGTTTGTTGTTAACACACTCCCTGATTACCTTTTCCTTTTATGCCTGGGCATGATTCAGAGTTAGATGGTTTGGACATGGATGCAGCATTTCAGGAAGGGAAGAGAGTAGTTTTGGTGTGTGGAAAGGAGCTGTGCCTCAGGGTCAAGAAAGCAGCTCATCTCCTTTTTATTTAGTCGTATGGCTGTATTCACATTTGGCCGAGTGCTGTCTTTGGAACTGAGAGCAAAGGAACCATCTACTGTTGTTTGATTTCTGCTGTATTCTGACAAACAGGTCTTTGTATGTTTGTAAATGAACAGCTTTGCATTACAGAAACACTTAGCTTTATCCTCCTTTTACTTCCTGATGCAGATAATTGTCAAGACTCTATAAACTAATGAAAAAGTGAAATGGGGAGGGTTATCCTATTGACTTGCCCTTCATTCCACCATGTGTCATACATTCTTTTGGCAAGTCTCTTCTCAAACTATCACGTCATACTGATTCCCTCTGCTAACGTATCCCTGTCATATCCTCTACAAGGATGAAATAGGGAAAATTTCTCAGAAGTCTAAACTAGTGCTTAATTCCAATAGTCTGGCACCCCAAAGGCTGCAGTACATTTAGATACTAGCCGAAAATTTATAGATTTAACCAGCATGGCACTGATAATGGCATTTAAAGGCTGTAGCATCTTCCTCATTAGGACTTTCTAACAACAGTGGCATTAACAACATTTCCCTTCTGAGATATGAAGCTCTCTTTCAGTAGGCAGAAAGACCAAAGAAGAAAATTTATGTGGCTGTTCAGAAAGCACTGCATGTTTCCTGCAAAATCCTCAAAAAATAAGATTTTGTGAATGTGTCTCATTGCAACTGAATCAATTGTCAATGTATACTGTTTCTCAATGCCATTCTGGAAGGGCTAGTTTACTTTTAAACAGGGATGAAAGCATACAAGGAGTATAAGTGAATACTGAGAAAATTCCATAGGTGATCTTTCCTGCAAGACAGAGGTGTTAACCTGAACGCTATGGCCAAATTCCAGTAGAGTTAGCTATGTTCTGTCTAGCAAAATGCTTCCTGCAGTTTCACTTGGATACTGTAATCTGTTCTAAATGCTGTATAGAGCTTTGAATACAATTAAACAGGTGCTATGTTTCACCTCAGAGATGGCTGCATTTCAGTAGTGGGTAAAATAGTCCACATATATGCCACAAAGCATGCTCTGAGATCAAAGATGCTATAAAATAATTTTATGTTTAAATAAGGGTATAGAAAGCAAACACTTGTTATTTTGTAAGGCTGTGACAATCCTGAAAGTTTCTGATTTCAATAATGCTGAGAAGAACTAAAGATACTTATTTGGAAATGTATAAAAATTGTATTATTTGCAGAAAAATAATACCAGCTATCTCATAGACCTCTTTGAAACGATGACGTATTATTTTGCTAGCTGCCTTTTTTATATTCTATTTATATTTTATAGAACAGAAATAGAAATTTTAAAACATATTTCACTTTAAAGGATTAAAGTGCTCATTTTTATGAAGCCTTTTACCCTGGTGGTTTTTTTTTTTTTCTTACTGAGATTATCAAGACAGGTGTGTAACGCTCTGGGTGGCTGAGCTAGCCCATCCTCGTGA
The DNA here is from genome assembly GCF_035582795.1 of Mycteria americana. Taxonomy (NCBI): domain Eukaryota; kingdom Metazoa; phylum Chordata; class Aves; order Ciconiiformes; family Ciconiidae; genus Mycteria; species Mycteria americana. The sequence continues at coordinate 48,021,545 of NC_134371.1, read as the reverse complement.
GGGGTGGGTGCTGCCCTCCGCAGGGATGCTGCAGGCCAGAATGCTAATGGCAACTGAAGCTTTTCATGGATGAGGAATTTGGGTGTCATGTTTGAAGGCCCAGGGTTCTGTTCCCAGCCCCTAATGAGCGAAAAGAGAAATTTATTAAATGGGTGCTGTTGTCTGAAGATATTACTGTGAGAAATGCACTTCTGTAATGCTGCACAGCAGAGAACAAAACCAAATGTAAATATGAAAAACACAGATCTGTCCCAGATGTTGTGAAGATCAGTGCTCTTGCCTCTCATGTAGTAACACTGGCGTGTACAAATAAATAAACCACTAAATAAAATGTGGTTTAATCTTGGCTACCATTTTCCTGAAATGATAAAACACCAATTTTGTAGGTTTTGATATGGATGATTGAGATTTCTGCATATGGGTGAGAAGCAAGATTGTAAAAGTTAGTTTGAACATGAAAAGTTTGAAGTGACTTTGTAAAAGTAATAGGAGAAAGGAAAAGAAAGCTGCAGGGAGGAAGACGGGAAAAAATGGAGCTGTAAGTACTGAGATGTACTTAGTGGTGAGGTATTAGGGATTGCTGCCTCTTTGCTCCTAAATTGTCACTTGAATAGAACAAAAGACAGACACACAGAAGATAGACAATCCAAAATACCTTTTTATAAATTTAGTATTTATGCATGGGACAGTGGCACTCATGCTAGTGTGCCTGTCCTCAGCATGGTCATCCTGTCACCTCAGGAATACTGCTTGCTGTGTGAGGGTTGATACCCTTCCTTGAGAATTAACAAAATCCTGAACTGGTTAATATTCTTAGTATTGGAAGTTGCCTCTTTTTTGGGACAAAAAAGGCTACTGTAGTTCATATAGCTCATGATTTTCCAGGATCCCAGGCTCAGCAACTGTGTTGGACAACCACAGATCCACATTGTTTTGAAAGAAGTAATTTATATTCTGACTTTCCTTCCTCCATTTCTACCAGGAGTTTGCTTTAGGTGTGATTTACGTACCACTTTCCAGGGTTTCAGTATTCTTAACAGTGTAATGCTCAGAAAAATCCATGTGTGCAATAGTTAACAACTCAGGAGAGGCCATGTTCTTTTGATTAGAAAAGACTGATATAGATCAGAAGTTCCCATAAAATTAGGCACAGAAAATTGTGAGCCAATGTAAACACTGAGATAATGTAGAATCTTTCTTCAAAGTTGTGGAAAATAAAAACTGGAGAGTCTAAACAACTATGTTCATAATATAACTGTGGCTTGCAAGGTACTACTTACAGGTTAATAATTTTGATGCCTGTGATTCTTCACCCTGTAACGGGTTATCCTCCCCCCCCTTCATGTGTGTCTAAAACAGGCATTAAATCCTATTCTCTGACTTAGAAAGCTGTGGTCTCAGACTAATAATGAGTGATTTTTCAGTTATTACAGAACATGATTGCAGCAGTTGAGGAAACAGTGGAAGATGGCTGGGCTTTTTGTTGCTTTGCGGTCATGCAGTGGAATGTCTGATACTCCGGGCTACGGCAGTGAAAGAGAACAAAGCTTTTACATCACAGTAAGCAGTTCTGACATCGAACTGATCAATGACTTATCCCACACAAAAGGCTCACATTTGAGCTTCCAAATGCAAAGTATTCTAAAAACATAATGGGTACGCATCATGTTGCATTACGCTCATTCTTTTAGAGTCGCATCTTATGACCAAAGGAAACACGGTCATTCCCGCCTTAGATGACTGGAATTTTGCAGTTTTGCGGCGTTCAGTGAGCTGACAACTGAGGATTATAAATGGTGAAGACTCAGGCAATACCACATCTGAAGCCGTCTGTTTACTGACACTCTCCATACAGTCTGTAACCTATATTTTAAAAATGTCTTTTTAGCAGTTTAATTCTAAGGCTGTTTTTTATCATCTCCAGCACTTAATCCTTGTGTGCAGTCATAATCCTCTGTTTACAATATCAAAATTAAAAAGTGTAGACATGGCTATTATCTCACAGGAGAAAAATATGAAATGTGTGAGGAGTGGGCATCAATGAATAGCTTAGAAGGAAAGATTTCATTTCCAGAGAAACAGATTTCTGTCCACAAGAAGTTCAATGCAGACATTTTTCTTTCTAGCTTGAATTAGGGGGAATTCACCAATTAAGAATCACAAAGGCAGTGAGTCTTTAAAGGACTGCTTAGCAATGTGATTGTGAAGAATAAAATTCACAGGCAAAGCTGGTGAAGTTTTACATAAGCTTTTAGATCTAATTTATAAAAAAGGGCCAAGATTTTAATTAATGAAGACATTTACAAATACATTGAGATTTGATATTAATTTTACAGGGAGATTTAACTAACTCATTAGCAAATGACAGAGAAATTTAACAAAAGATTTCTACTAAATCTTGTAATTTGTTTCTGCAGCTTGGCTAACAGCAATGCAGAAAGTGAAGGAACTATTTGCACAAGGGCAAAAAATAACTTTGGACACACAACTTGTGCTGGAGCTCCTGAAAGGTGTTTTCAGTCCAAAAAAATCATTTAAAAACCATGCACAAACTCATCTCAAGGGTCACAAAACAAGAAAAGGAAATTTCAATCCAAACTACTGTAAAGATCATGAGGGTAAGACCCCCTAATATCAAACAATACACAGCATTTTGAAGGCAAAATCACTATATTCTTCAGGTCTGTTGAAACCCGAATGTCTGCAGGGGAAAAGTTTTAATTCATTTCTGTGATATACCATATCTGGCAGCCAAAAGGGCCAACCCTGTCCTGGGGTGCATCAAGGACAGCATAGCTGGCCGGTTGAGGGACGTGATTGTCCCACTCTACACTGCAGTGGTGCGGCCCCACCTCGAGTGCCGTGTGCAGTTTTGGGCGCCTCAATATCAGAAGGACATCAAACTATTAGAGTGTGTCCAGAGGAGGGCGGCCAAGATGGTGAAAGGCCTTAAGGGCAAGACTTAGGAGGAGCGGCTGAGCTCACTTGGTTCGTTCAGCTTGGAGAAGAGAAGGCTGAAGGGTGCCCTCATCGCAGTCTACAACTTCCTCAAGGGGGGCAGCGGAGGGGGAGGTGCTGATCTCCTCTCTCTGGTGACCAGCAATAGGACATGAGGAAAGCGAATGAGGCTGTGTCAGGGGAAGTTCAGTTTGGACATTAGGAAAAGGTTCTTCACTGAGAGGGTGGTCGGTCAGTGGAACAGGCTCCCCAGGAAAGTGCTCACACCACCAAGCCTGTCAAGAGTTCAAGGAGCGTCTGGATGATGCTCTTGTCATATGGTTTAGTTTTAGGTAGTCCTGCGAGGAGCAGGGAGTTGGACTCAATGGCCCTTATGTGTCCCTTCCAACTTGAGATATTCTATGACCTTAAAATGGAGATGACTAAACTACAGCCAATTACACAATTCACCTGCGATGCTTATTTGGATTTCATGAAAGCTTAAGTTCTGGACTATCTGGTATGCCCTTTTCTGTAATTTAAAAGGAAAAAAAAAATCAGTCATATAACATAGTATGGAATATAGTATTCAAGATCCAGGTACATAAACATAGTCTTCTTGCACCCAAACCGTTCATATATCTGTCCTTCATACACTGAAAGTAACTGAGGATACTGATACTTTGGTTGTCAACATAGAAAAACTGTTGAAATTGTGTTGTCATTATTGCTGGAGCTTAAGGTGAACTTCTTTAATAATGGGAAAGTATTTTGCTGTATGAGTTCTGTGAACCATCATTTAGTATCATGAGTCATAATAATGTCTTTCATAAACAAAGCATCATAATTTTGGTCTTCATAGTGAGCAGAAACACTTTAATTTTCACCTGGAAACCCAGTATGCCCTTGTTAATAAAAACATCAGAGACGCGATTGTGTGCTCTACGTGACGTATTGCTTAAAGGGGTGAAACTGTCTTTTTCAGCATCTTGATAGCAAGAGAGAGGTAGGAAATGCTGTAAATAAGTAGAGCTTACGTTTTCAAATGTAGCTTGGGAGGAGAAAATTATGAAGTATTTAATATTTCCAACAAAATCCATGTGAAAAAAATCTGGCTGCTTTTCTCTCCTCTCAAAATCTTAATGCAGTTTGAGAACACTGGAGATAGTTCACTTCTGAGGCACTATCTTTTTCAAAGACCTGACCTATACCATATTTGGAATTTTGTTTCCTAACTTTTATCCTGAGCTGAGTAAAGCATATTAGGGTTATATTTTTTGAATCATATTTGAATCAGTACTTCCAAAATGTCCCACAGAGAAGTGATTCAAGAACACAATGAAATACATATTCTTTTCAGGCACTTCTGAATATAAGGAGGTCGATGATTGCTGGTGGGCTTAAAATATTTAGTATTTGAAATCTAATAAAATTATCATAGCTTTCCTTTCATTATTTGAAGCCCAATAAAATTACATGCAAGTTGCAGGCAAGGTGCTCTTCCTGTTAAGGGGTGTGACTTGCCATTCTGCTGCTTAAGAGGTGTAAATGCAGAAATAATTATGACTATACTGTTCTTTTCTGTGTTTTACAGCCATCTGTCCCAACCAAGCAAAAATTCCGTTCTGAGTTTTTGCCTTGCATTGGTGTGTTCCTAGCCAAGTTTCAGATCTCCTGGTGTTGAACATATTACCAACTACACATCGACTTTTAAAAAGCACCAAGAGGTTAAACCATAAAAGTAAAAACTATTAACGTGAAACTGGAAAAAAATGGATACATCTTAGCCAATTTGTCAGAGTGCTGGTGGTGTTAAGGCAATTAAATAGCAATAAGAAAGCACTATGGTCCATCATTGTTGGCCTTGAAAATCAGTTTTAAATTTATAACTAGAATAAAATGATTTAAAATCTATATAAAAAGAGATGGTTTGACAGAAATAGGAAGATGCTGAAGAAAATATCACAGAGGTCAAATACGCGAAGCTGAAGAAACTGCATTTCACACATCCTACTTTTTAATTGACTTTTCACTTTTGATGGACTAGCAAATTACTGTTTATTTGTTTTCTTATGAATATAACACATAGTCAATCTGTCAAAAATAAGGAGAAAAGTGATTCCAGATGGAACCCACCTCAGCCAGTGCTTAGGGAAAATATTTGTCTTTTTTTGGGCCAGATGGGATGCCATAGGGCTATTTGCAAGAATTAGGTGTTTTTTTCTTTTAGTGTAACATATAACGTGGGAAAAAAAAAAAAGGTGAAAATACATTCTCTAGCTTGAAAACATGGTTGCTGTAGGGAAATGCCTGCTGCCTGTGTTCTTATTTTCTCATAAGCTTTCTTGCAGTCAAAGGGAAAGGAAAGGGTCAAAGGAGCAAGCAAAGTAGAAATATTAACATATGACTTCGGCAGTGCGCAGTCAGTAATAACAAGAAAACTTGCCTAATGGATAGACAGTAACAGATAATTTCGAAGATGATGGCTTTGTCAATAGAAACAAACCCCAATAAACCAATAATTAGCTTGTTGCAGCTTCTCTGCTATTTTAGGCTGTTTAGGAAACAAACTTCTGCAGATTTTAAATCTGATGCAATGGATGACCACTTGAGGCTGAAGACTGTTAATAATACTTTTCTAAATTATCTCCATTGGGAGCTCTTTTTCTTTTACTACCACATGCATGTTTTACAGATAATACAAGCCATTTCCTGAAGGGCACTTCAACAAAACCCAACTTGAATTTATACCACGTTTCCCTGGAAGAATTTAAGTGAAGTTTTAAAATAAAGTGCTAAATTTTAGCTCTGGACTAACGTAATTAAATGACAGTCACTTTGCAAATGGTTTTTGCTCATTATAGTCAAATAATCAAAATCAGTTTAAAGGCAAAGCGTGACTTGTATGATTTGCACAAGAGGTATATCACAATTCTTTTGCTTTGGATAGATTACCTTTGCTCATGTTAAGCTCTGCTCTGGACTGTGAGATTTTTTGATTCATTGTTCAGCGTACCAAGGACGCAGATGAGTTTTCATGAGTTAAAGGGAAACTCAGTAGATAAAGTTAGTGACACACACATTTTGTCATCTGTAGTATGCTGAATTAAAAATATTCTGATGAATTTAAAATATTAAACTTATCACTGGAGATTTTGTTAAATGACTTTGATACAAAAAGAAACATTTTGGACGGCTTCCTTTTAATCAATTGTTAATATGTTAAAGAGACAAGTCCCTAGGTTGCAAATGACCTTTTGATCCACAGAAAGCTTGTTAATCAAGTCACTTTACATAAATTCAATGGTTTATTAGTAACATGAATGGATATTTTGGGCTGAACAACAAATTCTTATTTCAAAGGGCTTGGAATAAATACCAGCTTAGACACTTTAATTCTTTTGAAAAATTGATAGAGACTTGAAAAACACTTACTTTGTTGTTTAACAGGGTACTGGATACAGCCATACTCTAAAAGCAAAGCAGCCTATGGGAATGATCTACAGACTGGGAAAGCAGACTACAAAAACACACTTAACTGGGGGGACATTCAAGCAATCTTGTTTAATCCTGAAATCTAACTGAATGTTTTGCTGCTGGCAGACTTTCATGTTTATTTGTTGTTAAGATACATGGCTGAGCTGTACAGAAGCAGCTGTTTGCAGTTCTTGTGTGGTTTTGATTCTTCAGAACTCATGGTTATGGTTTCTTAAGCGATATAAATTGGCAAATTTTTCCCTTGGCAAACCGTTTTCTCTAACTCTTATCAGTTGGTTGAATAAATGATATGACCTCTTCCTAAAAATTTTACATGGCTTATGTACATACATGAATGTAGAACATTCCCTTAACATGTATTAGTTTTCTGTGCTACAGTTTGCTTTCTGGGTTTAGAACAATTGATTTCAAAATCAGATTCCCAGATCTGGATCTCTTTTCAGAAGAACTCTGTAATCTGGCTCCAGATTTTCCATCTTTCCTTGCAGGGTCAAATACTTTCCTAGGAGTTGTAGCTTGAGGGTACCTGTATTAAGAAATTGAGGTATCACACTGTAGACTTAGACTTGCTAAAGTCCAGGCCTTCCTAGTATGGACTTTCCTACTAGTTCCTTGAGGGTATGATTAATTGCCTATAAATAAATTTTGGACTGTGCAGTATGTTTAGAACACATAGCACAACACAAAGCAGTATCCCAAGCAGTGTTCCTTGACGACTTTCATTCCTGCTATAAATTCCCAGATGTCTGGGAAATGTCATGGCTATTAATCCCTTGAGCTGATCAGCAGCCCCAGAGACAAACAGAATATATTGGATTTGTAAATAATTCTTCCAAAATGTAACAAGATATCATATATAAATGAGCTCATTTGTGTGATGCTATCCTTTCTTAATGCATGTCATTAACTTGAAACATACAGGAAATTAAATGGAGGTAAAGGTAAGGCCCAGGCAAACTGCCTCAAGTGGTTTAAAGTAACAATAGCTTGATCATGAGTACAGAAGAAAGTATGTCTGACTCCTGCAGCCTTGAATGGAGTACTTCTCTCAAGCCTGAAATGTGGGATCATAGACAGTTCTACCCTGAACACATCCGAGCAAGGAGGCAGAGTGGAGGACATAGGAAAAGACTGGTTTACACAGAAGATGAGAAACTTCAGCTTTTACCTCAGTTGCATTGTGAGATAAAGCTGGAAAGCTAAGGTTGAATGTATAAAGGTTACAAATACTATCTAGATGTAAACGCCATTTATTGTTTATACTCTTCCTCTTTGCACTTTGGGTCTTCAGGAATTAGTGTTTAATTCAGAAGATATTGTTCCCGTGTTGCTGCAAGTTTGTGTTGTCCTGGACTTGGCAAGGGTGCTAGAATCTAGTGCAACCAGTATGGGAATGAAGGTTGGGAATCAGGAGGTGCAAGAGGTTCACAACAAGAACGGTAAAATCTCTTCCTTTGACTCAAAAGTGAGGTATTAGATGTCAGATGCATTAAGGAGGGAGCAAATGGAGTCTCTAGCGCAGCTTGCTTGGCAGTCAAAAGAATGTGATTATAATAGCTTCTTAGTGGGGTGGAAATATCCAATTTCCCCAAAGACCAATCTGGCTTAGCAATGCAGACTTTCTGACTTCATATTCTAATGCTTACTTCACAAGATGCCTCATTTCTCTTTATGCAATGAATTGGAAACAACATTGTTTCAGAGCACAAAATGCAAGTACTGCTCCATTAGACAAAACAATTCTCCAGGAACTTACCAAATAGAAAAAGAGAGAAAACTGGCCCTACAGTCTATATGTGAAAAAATTCAGATTTTAAATATTAGATACTGTAGAGAAGATAATCAAACATATTACCATCACTGAGACAATCTGGCGAAAATAGCGTGGCCGAGATGACCATACAGACCCTTTAAAAATGAAAGAGAAATTGAAAGGGCTGACAGTTGGGAATATCAGTATCTTGGAAAAGAAAAGCACCCCTGAAGGAGAATGTGGTTTATCAGATGCTGAAGGACAGATGATAAATTCCATATTACTTAAAGCCATTACTTATGTCAAAGGCATATGAACTGCAATGTAGCTATAACAGTATACTGTTTTATGCATTATGAATGTAACCATTAGGATAAAAGCCTTCCAGCATTCTATACAGACAGTTACGTTACTGCACAAAGTCAGTCTTTAGTAATTATGAAGAATCTAAGGCAATTCACAATCTATATTCATACTGTAATTTAAGCTTTCTGGGTTGGGAAACAGTTGTCTGCAATCTATTATAAAAAAGAAAAAAAGCAAAAATACTACATAGGCTAATATTTACAAGGTTAAATGAGAAAGTAAGGAAGAAGAAGGAGAATAGAATTATACAAATAAAAATAACAGATTAAACCAGAAGGAAATGTACGCAGTAACAGAATAAGCTGAGATTTAATGGATAATTCTGTCTCAGACTAGGGGCAGTCAAAGTAAAGAAACAAGAGAGGCAGTGGGCGTTTGGGCTTACAACAATCAGTCTGGAACATTATTATGGAAAGCTGAATGAGGTGATATTCTTTATTCCTTATTCTGTAGTGACCCTTTTTAATAAGGTTTTTCCTCAGTCTAGTATGGTGTTTCTACTAGGTAATATGCTAACAATCTACCAAAATAAAACTACTGTAGCTGAAAATTGAGCTCTTTCACAGGGAGAATGAATCAAAGGAGTAAGAACTAAGGTTGACATAATTCACGAAACAGATGCTTTCTGGTTTCTGTTAGGATGCTTTGGGACTCTCTAGCTGTTCAGCGCTGTCTGAGAAAGGATGTCTCAGCATGAAGAGATCTCTGGGTTATATGACTCTCTTGCTCACTGTCTTCCTGGACCTCTGGGACAATCACTTGTTGGCATCATAGGCTTCAGTCAGCTCTGATTTATGTTATGATGAGCAGGTTCTCCTGACAACACCAAGACCGCAGTACTGCAAGTGATTTATGACCATGTTAGCCCTTCTCCTCTGGTCTTTTACTGGATACATGTCAGTGGTTCCTGAAAAGTGAATCTGTAATCTTTAAGAAATTGCAGCAGAAATGCCAGGCTTTAGTACTGAGATACAGTTTTAAAGGCAAAGGACTGGTGTGTTACTGTTTCTTCTGAGTTCCTTATCAATAGTAAAGGAGTGTGCACATATCACTAAAAAATCTTGTATACAGTGGTGCTTTTTGATGGTTTTTGTTCCATGCATGAATTAATCATGCTACCCAAGTCTGATTTAGTTTTACTGAAACACAAAGGAATGTACTTATGAATAAAAACTCCTAAGACTAGTACCCAGTAAAATCTCTTTCATTCCAGTCAACAGCTGGAGAGAATTTCCCGCTACAAGTTGACTATTTCATCAAAGAATTTATGTACTGCATAATTGAAACTATACTGCAACTTTTTAAAGAGTTTTGTAAAATATAATATGAATTTCTAAAAATGTGTCATCATTTCCATCAGTTAGTATGTTGGTACTTGCAAGGTTACGTGGTCAAATATCATTGACTTCAAAGATATTTAATTGTGTTTTAGTGGGTTTCTGAAACAGCAGCACTGAGGTAAACCTTTCCAGGCAAATGCATCCTGTCCTGCGCAAAAGAGACGAGCACTTCCAGAGGACAGCAACCCCCACGCTTTCTGACCAAGACCTTGCACAGTGCTGTAGGAGGGAGGATGCATCAGTGAGAATGGCCGAGGTTGTTTTAATACAAGTAACGTCCTATCAGTTGAAATAGAAGTACCCTAAGAAACTTTTCTGGGAAACAGAGGGAAAGTCACTGCTTTGTACTGCTTTTTAAAAAAATACAGTATAAGCTATCATCTTTTGTAATTGAGGCAACAGTAAAAAAGAAATTAATGAACCGGAAGTGACTTAAAGCCTAAAGGGAACTTAAGGCATGCCAGTTATGTTCAGAATAACATTCTCAAACTTCAGGCCACACATAATTCGTGACACTTTTCACAGCACTGACTCGATCACTTTTTTCCTTTCTTTTCTATAGCACAGTATTTGAGATCTGCTCAATCCTACCTGCACATTCCATCAGATACCTAATGCGTAGTTACAAGTTATGAGTGAGAACTCTGTAATGCTTAGATGATAAATTCAATAAGTGATTTTGAAGACTTTAGAGCAAAAGGGAAGAGCTGCATGGCCTGAAGTCTTTGCTCGTTTGAGACAAATATGTTCATTTCCCATTTAAGAAAAAGGTCTTGTGACATCCTCTGTCAGCATAAAGCACTCAAAGGTAATGAATTTCAACTGTATTTCTAGGGTGATGCAGGGCCGAGAGTTTATGATGCAAGGATGTTAAATCGTTCAGTTTTGGAGGAATAGATTAAATGTCTTTTTAAGCTTCTGCCTATAGTTTACTTTCTGTGATTCTGTGATAGTGCTGATGAAGGTAGGGAGCACAAGATTTGTTTCTGGGTGGAGGGAGTGAACTGGGAAGGAGAAGAGTTTCTGAAGTACCTGAGAGAATTTTCCTCTTTTCACACAAAATTAAAGGGGGGAAAAAATTCCCCAAAATACCTTTAAAATGAGCTATGTTCTTAGAGGGCAGCAGAGTGACAGAAAGTGAGCTCTTCTGATACGGCTGACAAGAAACTAAGACACACAAGTCAGAAAGTATAGACCAGGCTGTGGTCTCCTAAAGGCAGTCGAACAGAACAACTATGCTTAGTATATATAAGCTAGCTGTGCCTCTTAGCTTCTCCTTAAATCAGTAGTTCGTTTGATAAATGTTTAATCTTTTTTAAGACACTGGTTCATGTATATATTTTCCTTGTGTTTGTATGTGAGCTCAGACTATGAACTGCAGAGATGGCATAATGAAGGTTAATGGAGCTCTCAGGTCCATGTAACTCGTATGAATTAGAAATAACTTACTGAAACAGAGGAGACTTAACAAAATCAAATCTAAAAATGCTTCATGCAGAGTTCATAACAGACTAAATAACACTTCCAGACAGCTGCAATGTAATTTTGCCAAACTGAGATAAAATAAATGCCAAGGAAGTGTCAGAGTGAACAAAGGAAGGATCCCTCCTGTGTCCCTCTACAAATATTTTTTCTACATTATTCCTTTAGTAAACAGGGATGGAATAGGAATGGAAAGAGCAAGAAACATTAAAAACCAAACTGAGCTCTGGACCACTCCCTCCCTCCTGCAGTTGATACAGTAGTATACATTCCTGAAATCTCTTATAATTTGAAGTCAAACACACAAATGGCATTCTCTCCCTTATTTTGGTAAACATTGGAAGCATTATGAACTCAGCATTATATTGTGAAATCAGCTGTGTGACTGCTGAGGAAACTAAGGAAGAATGAGTCCTGTTCTTTTGTTCTTCCTACAGAGAGCTATACAGAATTTCAGGGCAGGGAGGAATACAAAAACTGATATAGGCTTGCCTCTTCTCTTCCCAAGATATCTGCCACTGCAAATGAGCTGGTGTGACAAGAATAGTAAATACTTTCTTACATTAATAGCAATAATTAACATCTTTGGGAGGAAAGGGGGAAAAAATTCTTTCTTTGTGCTGTTCATGTAATAGTAAACCAATCTAATGCTCATTAAGAATTGTATCCTCAGGGCATAATTTGGAGATAGATGACCTATATAGTTTCCAAAGGCTTAATCTTATAAAGAGAGGAAGAATGGTCTTAGATCATCTGGAAATTACTTGTACTCTACACGCTAGAAAAGCTTGAAGGGTTTGGAACAGAGTTTTCATTAAGGACAAGGGATCAATTTGTGTCACTTGGCAAATAATTCGACTGCACTTTCATCTTTTCACGTTCAGTCAGTAAAGAGTAGACTAATTTTACAGTGAGGGTTTCCTGACAGGCATGCTGTGGAAACTCCACGGAGGTGGAGCTGTCCCAGCAGCGCAGGTAATCAGCCATCTCCCAAGTGCCCTAGGAGCTCCTCAGAGGGACTCCACAAAACTACTTCATATGGGTTAATTGTAGGTTATCCAAGCTCAGGCTCTTTGTTCAACCAAATTTTAATTCACAGAAAGACATTAAGTATTTAAGTCTGGAACAAGTCTGACTGAACTCTTTTCCATTTCATTGTCTTTCAAATTGCTCCTTTATTTCTCTTTGGTAATAATAATGACTTTAATTTAGACAGAGCCTTTAATCTAAGGATGTTATAGTATTTTAACGTGGTCAGTCCAGCCCAGCAAAAAAGAGGACTTCTAAAATCCTGTTACCTCCCATATGATATGAACAGTGTGTGTTCTTGTCATGGATACGAAACTACAGTTAATTCCCAAAACCCTGGAGTGACTGCAATAGAGGTAGAACCGAATGTAACATCTGTTGATTGTAGTTGAATACTCCTGTGATGAAATGTAGCCCCTAAGCTGTAGGTTTGGTATAAAAAGGGTATCATATACATGATATAAAGATACCTTCTGTATGACTCTCAGTAGCATGTCTATATGCTACTTCACAATGTACGGAGAATATATGTGTATGTGTGAGACAACATCACGTAAATGCACTTTGTCTCTGGATTAGGTACAATAAGTACTAAATACTAGGTGACAACATGTTATCTCACCATTAAACATGGTAAAGGTAATCATATATTAATAATGCGAAGCAATTGTTATGTAGAGCTAAATCTCTAAATTCTTATTCAGTTAGACAGGTTAAGGATTAAGGATTTTGTTCCATATCGTCTGTTCACCAAACATAATTACTTGGTTGCAAGTGTGCATGGTAAAAGAAATTGTGTTGCCTGTCACTGTACAGAAACAAAAGATACCATTCTGTTTTTCACACTCTGCTATTGCACTGTTCTCAAAATAGTCTCTGAAAATTGAGCTGAAAAAAAAAGACATGAATTCAAAACTACCATGTTTGTGTTTTGTAGATTTCTGGTCCTGGTGTTAGCAAATAATGAAACAGGGTCTGCATGATAACTAATAGAAAAATGATGAGCAAAGTCCTTACTGACTATAAACGATGCTTAGCTCCATAGGCCTTTCTATGTATGAAATGCACCTCTGAGCTTACCTTAAGGTGGTTGTTAGTGATGACTCCGAGTATTACATGTCTGTATTATGCAAGTTTAGCTGTCTTCTCGAAAAGTACTGAGCCCCATTGTGTCTTTTGATATCTGGGAGTAAACCCAAAGTGACTGTCTTCAGAATAGTACCTTGTTTACACCAGTTTAAGGGATGTCAGAATTTTGTTCTCTGGACATTGCTTTTGCTCATTGGTTCACCAGATAGATAGAATGAAAACACTCAGGGTGATCTTTCCTTTCCAAAGCATAATAAATCTGTTTATTGTCTGGGGGAAAAAAGTCTTGATACATGCCTGGTCAACTCAGAGCAACCTGTAATAATGGATGTGTTTGTCAGAGTATGTCGATTTATTTCAATATTAAGGTCTTACTAGAATAAAATATTTATGCAGCAGTTTTACTTAGCTAATGATGAACAGGGAGTAAATAGCAGCATGACTGACTTTGTTAAAAATCTTTCAAGCAGAGGAGAAAAGGCAATTGAGAATTCTACTGCACATAAAGCAGTTAGACTTCTCTTTAGCACTAGAATGGGTCCAGCTCCTGACACAGCCTGACCTCTCTGAGAACCTCTGGTGACAGAAATGACTCTAAAAAATGTCTTGTTATTTCAGCTTAGGATTCCTTTAGTGAGGAGGAGGGAAGGAGGAAAATGGGGGCAAGGATGTTAAATAATGGTGGTCAGATTCTGTCTCATCTCCCTAGCTTTTTAGTGCTGTGTGGGTGTCAGTCCCAGGCATAGCCAGTAATTACTGGCTTGGGGATGGCAGGATCACTCTAGGACTCAGTAACACCATGAAATTATGACAAAGAATTTAGTTAGGGTCAGATTCTCAACTGGCATAGCTCTGCCTGTGTGACTTCTGAGAGTGCTCAGGGGCTGCAGCACCTCTCAGGTAGAAGTAGAGACCAGAGATAAGGTAATTTTACGCTATGCTCATGCACCATATACAACCTGAATGGCCAAAGCAAAAGGGCTGATCAGAAGGGTTACAAGTTCTGGCATCCTCTGTATAATTCTGTTTTGTTCTTTTGAAATATCCGGAGTCCATGGAATCATCAAAGCAATATGCTGCCTGCATTGATCTGCTGTGGATGGCTCATCCCCTTAAAGTACAATCACTTTGTCTGGTATTAATGAAGAAATTAACTTTAATTCCCATTCTTGCTTTCCTGCAGCTCATATATTGGCTTTTACAGTTCTCAGCTTCAGAAGTTTCTTTTTCCCTTTCATGAATCTTTGGAAATAGCAGAGCAAAAATAGCTAAAAAATCCAAACTTGGAGAAACTTTTAAAAAGGGTTTTGTTTTTTTTCAGGCAGTGAAACAAAAAGAGTACCGAAATAGGAAAATAAACTCATTCTTTTCCCCAAGGACTTGATTTGGAGTGCAGTGTGATTGTATTTTTCTGATAAAATGCCTTTATAACTCTGCAGCATGAATAAATAAAAACTGTAAACCAGTTCTGTAAGACAGAACTTTTAGGATCAGATGCCTCTCTGATGTTCTTTGGTCATAAGTCAATCCTTGGTCTTTGCCTCTCTTTCCCTGCTGCAGTGCAGATACTGTTTGCAACTACATTGATCCTTGAGCAGAATCTCTGGCCTACGTGTCCTAATGCTTTTTAATTGTACCTCAGACTAACTTAACTCCAACACGTTCCTCTTCTAGCTATAGAATAAGGAAATTTATTGCCTTGAGATTGTTCTATACAAATCCCTTGTGAATGCCATAATAACAGTCATCTTGTTTACTCTGTTTCCTCTTTCTCAGATGGAAGTTATTTGTTGTTTCTTCTGCCTAGTGTATGATTTCCTCAAAAGAAAAAAATCTGGACAGAAACATAAGAGGATGGCTTAAGAGTTCCCAGGAACACAATGAAAGATTTACTTGAATAGTAGAGTTCAAAGCAAATCAATACACTGGATCCATTCATAATTATATATTTATAGTAGGCCTACAGAACAATATTTGTTTCCTGGGTCAACAAGAAAACATGGATATTACCTTGAGAAGTTTTAGTAACATTTTTTAATATTACTAAAAAGCTATTAGGTTTCATAAAGTTCTGGTAAGCAACTTCTGGACTCATTGTATATTGTATCTTTTACCTGTCTGGAAGATGACTGGGTGGACTGTTTGCAGAAAATATCATGTGGTCTCCTTGTCTAACCACAAAGTAACTGATACCAGACTGATGTCCTCAAGTGTCTTTGGCAAAAGCTGTGGTATTGACCCACCTGAAACCTTGCCTTGAAGTTTTGCTACAAATCTGTCTCTCAACGCATCTGGCATTCCAGTTGATATGGTTAATTTTGACTGGTCAGATTAGTTGTATGTGCTTATTTTTGAATCCTGACAGGATAAGTATTTCTAGTGTAAATACTTGTCTGCATTTAAGAACATGAATTTCTGAAAATACTTAAGTTCGCAACTTTAAAATTGTATGTATATCTATGCTATTGAAAATCTTGAAAAATCTGAAAAAATGATCTTGAAAATGAACAAAGTGAAAGTATAAGTACAGATGATTGTTTTTTGTTTTTTTTTTTTTAAATCTTAGTGGAATATCCCAATAATATTTGTCTAAGTCTTAGCACAATATGAGAGAATACTAAGAGTTAGAAATAGTATTTCCTGTCTTGGTAGCAGCATAGAAAATGCGTTCTCACCTTAGAATAGTATTGATATTTTCATTTATGATGACTACTAATAAGATGACTTCTATTCATGTGCATCCATCTATCTATCTATATAGACCCATCTTGCAAAGATCTATATGTTTATAGTAGGAAAAAGAAGCAAATAAAACTGAAAAATTATTTTAAAATCCAAGCATGTTATTTCCCTCCTTATCTTTTAAAATGCATTTATGTAATTGTGCTCATTATTTAAAGATAAGAATAAATGACTTCAAAATCTAGTAAATGATGTTGCAAGAAACTATAAAACTAGTAGGACAGAGCTTTTTTCTTTGTTGCAAACTACTTGAGACTGATGGCTAGCTAAAGAGTGATAAAACCTGGGAATAGCTGTAAATCACATTGTGTAGGATTCTGTTTCAAATATATAGTAGCTTATTCCTTGCTTTGTTTGCTTTCTGACACATTTCTCAGACATGTGTTGAAGGAAAATCAATCATCTCAGTCTTTTACTCTTCCCCGCCATTCAATAGTACTTAATATGCTTCTGTAAGGCTTCAGTGATTGATCTCTTTCTTACCTTTATTATCCTTGGGTCTATACGATGAGTCAGAGATCCCTTGCCTATTTTCTCTAATTTTTCATAATTGTTTGGAATGACTTTTTAGAAAGTACAACAGGAGTATATATTTCTCCTTCCCAGTAATCAGAAAAACAGATATTGCTTTGTAAGCATTACTTAACTCTGGGTGGTTTTGTTATAAACAACAGTAGGGACTGAATCTGAGTATGAAGAACTGGGAAAAAAAATTGCAGCAGTGGAATGTGCAAGGCTGTATCATACTCTTCTGAGAATTGCTGAGCACCCCATCGCGTAGTTAAAAATAGGCTGCACTGTATACTCAATAGTAAGGCTAAGCAGATAAGTTGATCTAAACAATTTAACAAATAAGCTTCCTCTTTTACTAGAATCAGTCTACAGACAGAGTACTATTTTCAACAACATTTCTATAAATAGCTCCTGGTGTGTAGCTATTTTATGAATAATTCACAAACCTGAATGCTAAAATTTGAGCTACTTTGGATTGATAAGCCATAAAATATATTGGTATTTCTAAAATGAGTAGGCAAAATTTGTTATCCTGCACAAATGCAAGTACAAATTATAAACTCATATTCAAAAATATATTACAATATTCACCTAACATTCTCCTCTGTCATCAATTTTGCTTGCTAGAAAAGGAGTACAAACAATGTTTAACCTATGTTTGTTTAAAAATTGGAATGACTATTTGTGAAAGATTTTATTTCTATTTTCTTTCCTATCTACTGAGGACACTGCATTAGGAAAGAAAAATATTGAATCATTTAATCTTTTTCATCCTCATTGTCTTCATAGGCATCTTGCAACTGCTGTGCTGGTCTAGTAAGAGATAATCTTTGATGGGCATAGGCCTGCTGACCTAGTCACAAGTATGGTAACATTCTAACTCACAACTGATTGATGTTGCAAGTGAGAAATGAACCTAGCTTTGCTGCTGTGGCCATTAATTTTTCTTCGGACATCTCTTGGTTTTGTCCTTGGTGGAAGGGAGAGGGAGGTATAGCCACAGGCCTTTCCTTAGGCAAACAGCAGTGTATTTTTTAACGAAATATATCTCAGTAACAATCTACTTTGGTCCTGTTAGTCTTACTTTTAATATGCTCTTTTATTAATAGGTCAGTAACTTTATAAAAGACAAAATAGTCCTCAAGATATTATCATGTTTTTTTCAGATATTTCTGTTTTCAGTGTTTCCAGGGTGTTCCCAGCAGGATTATTTATTTTAATCTCCCATCATATCATTTGGGTTTCCTGTTATCTTCCCTTCCTAAGCCTATTCTTTCCACTTTTCAGAGTGCCTAGTACATTATTCACAATGTGCCCACTATTTAGAACATTCTGCTAAGTCCTTATTACTGCCATCCTTCTTCCCATCACAAGCTATCACGGTATCACAGTCTATTCATTTGAGGTTGATTTTTGTATTTTATCCTATAAGGACGATATCTCATGCATTCAGTATTTATAATATGGGCATTGTTCCAAACAACACAATTCAGAAGACACAATTTTTGTGCCATGTGACAACTGAAGTAGCAAAAAAAGTATTTGGATGCATTTATCTGCTCAATTCTGATTTTCTAAGTTTGGGCTCTTGAGAGTGCTTGCAAGCTGTTAGCTCTGGGTACAGGCTTTGGCTATAAGCCCACATAAGACTAGTGATGGGCATCTAACCAGGTTCCCCCATACCTTGGTTTCAGTGGAAGACAAACCCAAGAAGGAGAGCTGCAAAAAAGTCCCAGTGCCCACTGACCCTGACTGAACAATGAACAAGTCAAGCCTCCAGATGTACCCTAGAATGTATCTACCGCTCAGTTGAGAGGCAGTCTTTGTCACCAAGAGATGTTTCACTCATAGAAAACAGATTTTGTAAGGGAAATGTAGCAGAAATTATACCTATCACGCTGGTTCTCACTTCAGAATCAGTGGTGCAAAAAATTAATGAGAAGAAAGGCCTAGTGAAAATGATGATGTGCTTGCCTCTCAACAAAAAAAGAATACAGGCCAGCAATACATATATACATATTGCTATATGTTTATATACATTGCTATATGTTTTCTACGACAAGGTGACCCGCCTAGTAGATGAGGGGAAGGCTGTGGATGTTGTCTATCTAGACTTCAGTAAAGCCTTTGACACGGTTTCCCACAGCATTCTCCTGGAGAAACTGGCTGCTCATGGCTTGGATGGGTGTACTCTTTGCTGGGTAAAGAACTGGCTGGATGGCCGGGCCCAAAGAGTGGTGGTGAATGGAGTTTACTCTGGCTGGCGGCCGGTCACAAGCAGTGTTCCCCAGGGCTCGGTGTTGGGGCCAGTTCTGTTTAATATCTTTATCAATGATCTGGACGAAGGGATTGAGTGCACCCTCAGTAAGTTTGCAGATGACACCAAGTTGTGTGGGAGTGTTGATCTGCTTGAGGGGAGGAAGGCTCTGCAGAGGGACCTGGACAGGCTGGATCGATGGACCAAGGCCAATTGTATGAGGTTCAACAAGGCCAAGTGCAAGGTCCTGCACTTGGGCCACAGCAACCCCATGCAACGCTACAGGCTTGGGGAAGAGTGGCTGGAAAGCTGCCTGGCAGAAAAGGACCTGGGGGTGTTGGTTGACAGCCGCCTGAATATGAGCCAGCAGTATGCCCAGGTGGCCAAGAAAGCCAATGGCATCCTGGCTTGTATCAAAAATAGCGTGGCCAGCAGGACTAGGGAAGTGATTGTGCCCCTGTACTCAGCACTGGTGAGGCCGCACCTCGAATACTGTGTTCAGTTTTGGGCCCCCCACTACAAGAGAGACATTGAGGTGCTCGAGCATGTCCAGAGAAGGGCAACGAAGCTGGTGAAGGGTCTGGAGCACAAGTCTTATAAGGAGCGGCTGAGGGAGCTGGGATTGTTTAGTCTGGAGAAAAGGAGGCTGAGGGGAGACCTTATTGCTCTCTACAACTACCTGAAAGGAGGTTGTAGAGAGGTGGGGGTCGGTCTCTTCTCCCACGTAACAAGTGATAGGACAAGAGGAAATGGCCTCAGGTTGTGCCAGGGGAGGTTTAGACTGGATATTAGGAAATTTTACTTCACTAAAAGGGTTATCAAGCATTGGAACAGGCTGCCCAGGGAAGTGGTGGAGTCGCCATCCCTGGAGGTATTTAAAGGACGTTTGGATGAGGTGCTTAGGGACATGGTATAGTGGTGGTCTTGGTAGTGTTAGGTTTACGGTTGGACTTGATGATCTTAAAGGCCTTTTCCAACCTATATGATTCTGTGATATATATATATATATGCAGCTGTTCTTAAACCTGTCTGGCTCCCTGTGTGCTGCACCTAAGCTGCCTTGGTTATGGGAACACCCATACTGCAATGGGGTACATGACTGTACAATGGTTTGCTGGAAAGGCTTTCCTCTGGCATGCCTCAAGGTAAACAGGACAGGTGGTCTACAATGTAGCTTTGAATTGGATTTAGAGGTCACTTTTAAAAGTCAGCAGTGACATAGCCTGTATCCACAGTGAGGCATTTAAGGGTTTATTCTGAAGTTCCCATTACTTCCATTGTTATCTTTGGTCTTTCAGCCAGTTACTCGTCAAGGAAGTTAATCTTCAAGCAGAGTTTTGTAATGAATACACACCATGGCACTCATTTATACTGTGGAATCAGCATTGTCATTTTGTCAGGCGAGAATTCCCCCAGCATCAATGACTGTAGGTCTGAGCACACTGGTCCTAATGAAAACAGAAGTGCAAAGCCTTATTGACTGGAAATGGGGAGGATGTGCTCTGTTTAGCATAAAGATGTCTCTAATACAATGTTGTTGATTTTAAAACGCTCTGAATTCAAAGAAGAGATCAGCAGAAAAAGCAGAAACTCTGAAATAATAGGCCTGATCTCCAAATGTGAATTGTCTGACTGGATAATTTTTTTTATTAATTTAAAATAACCAAGTAGATTATTTAAGATATTCTTAAGCTTGTGTTTAAATTGATGGTGGTAGGTATGCTGATCATTAGTTCCTCCTGCTACAGTCAATGCTTTGCTCAAGCAGACTTGTGTTAAAAAATGGCCTCCCCAAAACAACCAATATATAAAAAAGGGTACCTTTAGGCAGTGGTGTGGTGTGGGTTGGTTCCCCCCCCCTCAATGCCTGTCATGAAGCATTTTAGTTAAACTGATACTAATTGGAGTAACTGTTTCAGAATTTGGAAATATGCCCTTGGAAGGATAGCTGAAAGTCTTTCCACTCCAGTGAACAAGTTACTAGATCTGTCTGTTATGGACTTTTAAGTAAAATCAGACATATAAGGTGCATGAAGCATAATCATGTGAATTCTTGTAATCTTGGGATGTTTCCCTTAGGTTAACAGTGCGTTTGGCTTGAAATACACTTATTTGTAGCTCAGAGGATTTGGTTTCAATTATTATCAAAAATAATAATAGAAATAACAAAATTCAGTACATGAAGTGATATGGAGGGGACTGGAGGAATCTGTCAAAACTTAGCAAAACTCTTAAGAATCTCTCAAAACTGAAAAATATCAAAAAGGTTCCTGGAAAAAGAAGCCATCCTCTAAAGACAACTGAATATGGCAAAAGCAAATGCCTAGCAGTTAAGGGGATCTGTAAGGAACATGGCTAGTCAGAAAGCATTCCAAGACTGCAAATGAGGAGTATGCGGGTACAGAATAACAATTAGCCTTTTGGAGGGAGAAGAAGGGAGAAGCCTAAGGACTTCGGTATAAAATTAGCTAATAATAGCATATTTTCAGCAGAGGAAGCAAAGATATTAGAAAAGAAATATTTCACATTTACTAGTTAACTTTCTCAGAAACTGCAAATGTTTGGGAAACTAATGATGAAATGATACAGTAAGTCTTTAGAACTGTAATGAAAATTTATGACAACGGATAAGAAAAGAGTGAAATTTTAACATGAAAAAATTTGTCTAAGAGATTAGTTTCCAGAGGTAGGGGTCCAGAATAACTAGAAAGTGAAATGATAACATCAGTTGCTCTTAAGTGTTAGAGGCTATTAAAACAGGAAAATCACAAAATACAAATAGCATGTGTCCAAGAATACTAATGAGAAGGGGAAAGTAAGTCTTGGATAGTATCTTGTTGCATGTGGTTCAGGAAAATTCCAAAGGAGAAAAAATTGCAACCTTGTTTTTATTTAACAGAAGAACTAGGCAGTTAGGGCTTATCAGGTATTTTTTTCAATAACTACCATCACTGTTGCCATCCGGTTAGAAAGTGATTTGTGGAACCATATGAGAAAACATGAACTGGTCATGTCCCTTGTACAGAGAGAGACTCAATGACCTAACTAGCCTTAACCTTATTTAATTTCTGTGGCATTTCTAAATGGGAAAGAGCTACAAGCAAGAGCAATCTATCCTATTCCTGACAGACACCGGTGAATGTAATATGAATGCCAGTAGCATCTGGGTAAATTTCTCTTCTGTATGAACAACAGTGGTGAACCTTAGCCATTAGTGTAGCTTTTCCACTTGACAAAACTAGAACTGAGCAAATTTGAATACTACAGCTACTGCCAGTATTGCATCAAAATCCCTTTTCTTTCATTTTCTCAAAAAAATTAAAATTCAAGGCTCTCAGTATCACCTGGTGGTTTCTTGCACAGTGGCCTTATCAGAGATGCCAGGGAAGCCATGTCATTCTGTCTTCAGAGAGTGTTTTGAAAGCTCCAAAGGAAGAAGAGTATCTCTTCACTTCTCATTCAGGCCAGAGGAAACGTAATTGAGCCAACACATACCTTCCTTCTCCTTGTGCATCATATCCATCAGGGATGGATTTGGGGATTTTTTTTTTTAGGATCATTGTCTAGTCCGACAAGCAGAGGAATAGATCTGCCTGTACATCCTTCCACACACAGGCAATGTTGAAGGAGTTGGAAGAGCAGATGAGTAGCGTTTGTGTTCTTCCTTATGTGCTGCTCT
Source organism: Mycteria americana (assembly GCF_035582795.1). Classification (NCBI taxonomy): domain Eukaryota; kingdom Metazoa; phylum Chordata; class Aves; order Ciconiiformes; family Ciconiidae; genus Mycteria; species Mycteria americana. The sequence goes on along the minus strand of NC_134371.1, from coordinate 47,998,860 downwards.
CTGGAGCTGGTAGCTCAGAGCGGGAGGAGGAAGAGGGGGAAAGTTACCACTGACTGCAGTATAAATACAGGCATTTTGGGAGGACAAATTGTACTTCTCTGCCCACTCCAAAATTCCGCAATCTAGTCCCTGGTGGCACTCACAAAAGCAAAATTACTGCTTCATGAAATACTTTTCAATGATGATTGTGTGTTTCAGCCAATACAGTTTTTCATTCTTGAGTCCGTGAGGTGAGAAAGACCACCTTAGAGAAGGGAGTGCTTAGTATTTAAAAAAGATAACCACCACGGTCTAAATAAATGGGACATTTTGAGAACGCTGATTCAGTCAATACTTCCATTCAAAATTTTCTTCAAATGCATCCTCTTTTTCATTGAGAAAGAGGGGGAGAACAAGCATATATGTCCTCAGGCTAAAGTTGTATTTTGCTGCTTGAAACAAAGGACAGAACATCGCTGCTATTGTGAGTATGATTTATTGTCCAGCAGTGTTTTACACCAAAGCAAACACAGTGGACATAATGGAGAATGCTGCACTTCTGAAATAAATGTTTCCATGGTATACTTCTGACTGAAAGGACTGATACAAATGCTCAAGGTTTAATTTATAGAAAGGTTATAAAACCAAAATAAACCAGCCACTTCCTCTACCCTTAGTCCTTAATCCTTCACACCCCCCAACAGAAATAATTTTATAAGAAATGAATATTTAAAATCTATAAATCTGTATCTTTAAATCAATAAAAATAGATAAAGTAAATTAAACGTTTCATAAATGAGCAGGAAATAAACATTAGAAATAATAAAGATAACTTGTCCCTGGAAATGAGAGATTATGAAAAAGGTTGATTGGTGGCATAGAGTGGATAATGTAAAATGAGATAGAGATCTTATCTTCCTTAAGTGAAAATTTAGTGTTTTCCAGAGAAAGGGTCAGCATTTTTGTCATTGCATTTTTTGATAATAAAATCACAGTCTTACAAAGAACCACATTCCATAGGCTAATAGTTAGCTTTTCTAAACAGAATTAGTGATGTTATTCTTTCATGAGCATTTCTCTGTAAAAAGCCTCTTGTCTCCCCAAAACAACAGTTTTCTGTCCCAGATCATCATAATTAATAATAAATTTGTAACATTTCAGTGAAAGTTAGAACTAGGAAAATAGTCATGGGGAGCATAAACTACTGTATCTCTAGTTATATTTTTTTTCTGGATGTTGAATTTTGCTTTAAAAGTAGATTTTCTGAAACTGATGAGCTTATGATGAAAATGATGTAGTAGAGGTCTTTGTGTTTTGTACTTTCTAGTACTTCTGATGCAAATGCATTGGACCAGCACTAACCAAAATGACTTACATATACAATTATTTTGTAAGAGACACCGGAATGAATGTTCCAGCCGTGGTGCCGAGAAATATTTAAAAGCTGTTCAAATTGAAAGAAACTCTAAAGATCTCAGAGAATTGTAATAACAACATTCACTCTAGATAAGGACAACAGCAACTGTTTAAAGCCACTAGGGTACCATATGTAAATGTAAGGCCAATAATTGGAACTGATTTTACTCTGTCACTGCATTGAAGATATTCACATTCGCTGACTTGAACTTTAACAGAATATGTACATGGTTTTATGAGAAAGCAAGTCCAGAGGGCAAAGAAAGATCAGCAAAAGATGACAACTACAGCACAGAAATTTGAACTCCTTGAATTGTGCTGCATAGATTGCTGATCACAGCAGGAAGTGTGGAAGGGGAAAAAGGTAGAGATGTATCGCTATACCGTCTGCTAATATGGAAGTATTTATTTTAGCAGTGTCTGCAGGACTAGTATAGCAGAAGGTCATTAAAAATTATTTTTATAAACTTCTTATTAAAAAGGATTAGAATGCGAATCAGCTATTTAAACTTGTGACAGCCACAACTGACAGATTTTTTGATGTCATAAGTGAACCTGTAATATCACAGAATGTAGAAATATGTGGTGCATACGTAACTCCAGAAGTTTTATGTGCAAATTCAGTAGACGGGTAAAGATATAGCTAATCTTACTATTTATATGCGTTCCTACCTTAGAGGTACTTTTATTCTTTGCTTCTGGTTTCAGTATAGTTTTCTGGTCCAGGAGGGCTTCTGTAAGACTGGAAACTTTAATTTTTGTGTGACATAGCATGGAATATAGCTTCCAGTTTACTCATGTGAGCGAAGCTCCCACTGATTGGAAAAGGGGAATCACAACCCCCATTTTTAAAGAGGGAAAGAAGGAAGACCTGGGGAACTACAGGCCAGTCAGTCTCACCTCTGTGCCTGGCAAGATCATGGAGCAGATCCTCCTGGAAACTATGCCAAGGCACATAGAGAATAAGGAGGTGATTGGTGACAGCAACGTGGCTTCACTAAGGGCAAATCACGCCTGACAAATTTGGTGGCCTTCTACAATGGGGTTACAGCATTGGCGGATAAGGGAAGAGTGACTGATGTCATCTACCTGGACTTGTGCAAAGCATTTAACACTGTCCCGCACGACATCCTTGTCTCTAAATTGGAGAGACATGGATTTGACGGATGGACCACTTGGTGGATAAGGAATTGGCTGGATGGTCACACTCAAAGAGTTGTGGTCAATGGCTTGATGTCCAAGTGGAGACCAGTGACGAGTGGCGTTCCTCGGTGGTCGGTATTGGGACTGGCGCTGTTTAACATCTCTGTCAGCGACATGGACAGTGGGATTGAGTGCACCCTCAGCAAGTTTGCTGACAACACCAAGCTGTGTGGTGCAGTCGACACACTGGAAGAAAGGGACGTCATCCAGAGGGACCTCGACAGGCTTGAGAGGTGGGCCCGTGCAAACCTCATGAAGTTCAACAAGGCCAAGTGCAAGGTCCCACACATGGGTTTGGGCAATCCCAAGCACAAATACAGGCTGGGCCGAGAATGGATTGAAAGCAGCCTTGAGGAGAAGGACTTGGGAGTGTCGATTGATGAGAACCTCAACATGACCCAGCAATGTGTGCTTGCAGCCCAGAAAGCCAACTGTATCCCGGGCTGCATCAAAAGAAGCATGACGAGGAGGTCGAGGGAGGTGATTGTCCCCCTCTACTCCACTCTTGTGAGATCCCAACTGGAGTACTGGGTTCGGCTCTGGGGCCCCCAACATAAGAAGGACATGGTGCTGTTGGAGCGAGTCCAGAGGAGGGCTACAAAGATGATCAGAGGGCTGGAGCACCTCTCCTATGAAGACAGGCTGAGAGAGTTGGGGTTGTTCAGCCTGGAGAAGGCTCCAGGGAGACCTTATAGCAGCCTTCCAGTACCTGAAGGGGGCCTACAAGAAAGCTGGAGAGGGACTTTTTACAAGGGCGTGTAGTGATAGGGCAAGGGGTAATGGCTTTAAACTGAAAGAGGGTAGATTTACATTAGATATAAGGAAGAAATTCTTCACTGTGAGGGTGGTGAGGCACTGGAACAGGTTGCCCAGAGAAGTTGTGGATGCCCCATCCCTGGAAGTGTTCAAGGCCAGGTTGGATGGGGCTTTCAGCAACCTGGTCTAGTGGAAGGTGTCCCTGCCCATGGCAGGGGAGTTGGAACTAGATGATCTTCAGGGTCCCTTCCAACCCAAACCATTCTATGATTCTATGTGCCTTTCCGCTGTATTTTTGCAAATCTAGTTTAATTGCACGTGTTACTAACATACATACTATTGAGCTTGTTAAACAATAATGTCCATATCATTTTCATATCAACATATTCATCACAAAGAGAAGGAAAAGCAAGAGCACTTGCAAAATTTGTGTTGGGGACAGAGGAGGTGTCTGTGAGTCAGTAAATTCCTGCCTCTTACGTGACAGGCAGAGGTAGAAGTAGGATTAGCCTTTAGGTTAAAGAGTCAGAGGGGAACTTGAGGCTTTGAAAAAACAAAAATGCAGGAGACTATATTCTTTGCTTGTGGCTAAAGCTGATCCTCATGGGAGATTGTTAACACATATGTTTTTAATGTTTTGATAATTATGCATGTATTCAGAGACAGGATGGAAAACAGGTCAGTGGCAATCTCTGTATTGTGAGCTGTTTTTAGGATACATTCAAACAGGACTGACTATTGCTGCAAGTCAGAGAACAAACCTATCCATGAACCAGATGTCCTCCATGTGGACCAGGAATACGCATAGGACAGATATGACTAATTCTCCCTGTGTGATGTAATGTGTATCTCAAAAAATCTAATGAGTTTCTCTCAGAATACCTCAAAAGCAGTAAGCAGAATAAGCAGCATAAGGACTAAAGAGTTGCTGAAAAATGTATTAGAGCACTGGGAGAGTAGTAGTAGTAGAATAAATTTATTTAGAAAGGGGACAGACTGAGAAGTATAAGAATAATAAATTATTTACAGAAAGTAAATTTGTTTATTCTACTGAATTTACTTGAAGAGCAAGTGGGCAAGGATATTATATCCTATGTCTAAAAAAGGAGAGATTTATACCAATAAGTAATTATTTCTCAAATATAAAAAATAATACAAACTCACTGTCATTAGGTAGAATTCAGTTTAACTAAGAGTCATGGCTGTCAGTTAACTAAGAGTTGTTGTGGACAAAGTGGTAAAGAGGATAGATCACAGTATATTGTACAACATTTCTACATCTCCCATAAGAAAAAAAAATGCCCAGGAGATACCTCAGTATCTCACTAAAAAAATAATTAAAATTTCCAATCATTCTGAATTCACCAATCCAGGAACTTCACAAAAGTCTATGCTTGTGGCCCTCTGCTGCTGAAAAATTTGAGAAATATAAATTCAGTCTTAATGGCTTTAGGATAAGAACTGTGATGTGGAAAAATCAGTACCACCTCTTCCAATAAAAAAGATAAGAAAACAAATAATAAGGTTATGTTATCACAATCTCTCAATTGAAAATTATTATTCATGATAACATTGCACTGGGAAGATATATAGAAAATTACTTAGATGTAAATCATCATTGTGTAAAAATACCAGTGTTTCTTTTTGCCATAGAGTTTTATAAAGTTCAGTATTTACTGAAATTTTTTTTAGGACCTGATGAAAACAAACTCCAAAACAAAATTGTATGAGCTCACAATTACTCTTTGGATACACTGGATAAATCTAATTTTCCTTTAGGAATGGATTTTAACCATACCCAACAGAGCCTGATGGAAAAATAGGAACAGAAACAAAGAAACCACTAGATATCTCAGATTACTGAGCCATAAGCAGAGGATGTCACATACTGAGCCTTTTGACACAGTATCCTACAGCATCCTTGTTGTAGTCAAACTGGGGAGTTATGAACTGGATGGGTGGATTACAAGACAGGCAGAAAAATGTTTGGACTGGTAAAGTGTAGTGCTTTGAAGTCTAACTTGCAGCTGGTAGTAAGAGGCATTGCTGAAGGCTTGATACTGTTTAACATCTTCAGGGTGACGGGGCAGAATGACACCAAATTAGTGGAAATCGCTGAAGTTTAGAGGGGCTCTGAAATGCTGGAGGTATGGACTAGAAGAATTCCAAAAGTCTCTGATTGCACTGATGATAAAGTTTCATGTCCTGTTTTGTACAAAACAGCTTCAGATTATTAAGGAGTTCATGGAAAGGTTTTTGTCATCTATTTAAGGATGTATTTGCCATGAATGAGCAACTACCAAGTATTATTTTAATTTGGTATTGACTGACTGAAAGGTTAACATCATTCCTCATGAAAATAAGTTTTATTACACTACAGTTCACTATGATTTTTTTTTTTGAGTTGCACTTAATATTTTTTGTTTTAATTTAATTTCTGTATATGCATGTCTTGAAATAACTACCAGGAGGGGTAACCTCGAAAAGAGTTATTCAAGGTTCTAATTTTGGCAGATTTTACTGTACTGTTGTCATGAAGACATCCTGATTGGGGAGCCAGCGCCATAGAACAGATCCTGGGAATGCACTGACACCAGTAGTGGGGGAAGTCTGCACAGCCCTTTACTCCTCTTAGTAAATTCATTCCTGAAAGTATGTTAAGTAACTACTGCTCAAGATAAATCAGTTCTCAGAACAGAAATTATGTCCAGGCTGAATAAAGTGAATATAACGTTGTAACTGACACCTTGAACAAGGCTTTTTGTGTATCTGATTTAAAAAGTAAATCACTGAGTATATTAGAAAGGCTAACTCAAAAGAAAATAATCTGTTGAATGATGCTGATCCCATAGGAAATGTAACTTTACCTTTAAGCAAACAATCACAATTTTGAACATTCTTTGAAACATGTTAACATTTTTATTATTATTATTTTTTTTTAAATTTCATTTTTTTAAAATGAAACATTTTAAAATAATTCCTTGGCTAAGTTGAGGTGACAGAAGTAACTTTCAGGCTTAAATTTGCTTTGCAGAAACCTTTTCTCTGAATAAGGTACTTCCAAAAAGCTTTCAATTCATTGTCAGTCTGAGTAAAATATGTGCAGGGCATATTAAAAACAATTTAGGAGGTCACAGTTCTCCAAGAAAACCTAAGAACTTAAGCAATTCTGATTTCATTAACCACTATTTTGTTGTTCATTTCTACAACGATTTTATTGATGCAATAATTTGAATATTACTTAATATGTGTGGTTTTTCTTATTTCATATAGTTGTGGACTTTTGTGATGTCTGAGCTTATCTGACGACTTTGTAATAAGACACCAGACATAATGGGTACTTGATTTCTGCAAATATGAACTAGTTACTGAATATTCAAAGTTCCCTACTTTATGCTTCAGAAAAAGTGTATTTGTTGTAACATGCTCATTTGCTACTCTGCCTGATATGCACCTCTGTATTCTTCATGCAAGTGCCCAGAAATACCTGTGATGACAGCAAATAATATTGATCTGAGATCTCATTATAAATTCAAACCTGTCACACACTTGCTTTGAGAACTGAGAGTGCACATATCTAGAGCGGTATCTAAATTTTTCACACCAGCATCTATTCTATGTACTGTTTGTTACTCAGTACAGTGGCTCGGTGTTAAAACTACACTGTTTTCTATGTATTTTCTTGGAAAAGTCTCAATACCATATATTGAAAATGCACAGAATCTTATTATAAGAAGGTAGATTTGTTAGAATTTTAGAGATTATACAAAACGAATAGGAAAAAATATAATTGCAGTAGGGAGGCTGAGACTGAACAACCCTGTTTAATATGAGTAAGCAAGTGTGTGACAAATTTGTGGTTTTGAGAGCTCAGATCAATAATATTTGCTGTCACCACAGGTATTAATGTATTCTAAATGTACTGAAGTTCATATTTCTGTAAATCCAATTTTAAAACTGAAGTCCAAACTCAAATAACATCTACAATTTCATACATGGAAAAATTATTTAAGTACTTAGTTATCTCCTTGAAAGGGATATACTGAAACACATTTTAAAGTATTTTCCTAAAGGAGTGGTCCTAAAAAAGGAGGTCCATGAAAATCTCTATAAAACTCTGTTTTTTAATAACATGCACCAATAATTTAAGAATAATATTATTCACAGTGTTGTGATTGGTACTCAATAAGAGAGTTCACGAAGCTGCAGTCCTCTGAACTGAGTCTTTTCCAATTGTTCTGGCTCCCCCCTTACAGTTTACTTTACAGCTTCAGGAGGATGTAAACACTATTTCCCAAAACCATAGGAGTGAAGAGGCCTGCTTGCTTTCAGAATTTGCTTAAGCTGCTGTTATGCTCACTGATACACGCTTTTCAGTGAAATACGTAAAGAGAAATATTAAATATGCATTCACAGTTACAAGGATTTGTTTGGTTAGAAGACAATGCAGCAGCCAGATGACTGTTCTTGAGGGGAATGCAGGATGAAAAAATTACATTTGTATTATGTGGGGCTGCTTTAAGTTAGTTAACTAAGTGATTTAAAAGTCTGAGAAAGGCTCAGAAGGGGTCAGAATATTAAAATTACTTTGATTTCTCTTGAGGAAAAAAGTTTTAAATAAATAGGAGTGCATATTTTGTGAATAATTACATAATATGTTTTCCTTTCTTGTGAAAAGACACAGATACAGAAGCAGCTGGGTCAAGAGTTTACAAAATCCCATATCTGTAGGCCTGGTATTTCCTATTCAACCTACTTTTGGCCATAACTCAAGTTCCAATTTATGATTGTTTACTGACTTATGAAAAATATGCCTGGTTGTTTCTTTTGCTTTTCTGATAAGTAAACCTTTGCCATGAAGTTGAAAACAGCATAGGATAGTATGAAAAAAGTATATGCTATGTGTGATACCACCATGAAACTTTAAGTAAGCAAATTATTGTGTATACTCCTGTATCCATTAATACAGTTACCTCCTCAATGTTGACTGCTTGTATCACCAACATTTTGCATTCTCTGTTTCCTTCCCTAGGCATGCACATTTTGTGGTGTATTTAGCCCGTTAATATGAATCAGTCATATTGTCAGAAAAGGTAGTTATTATTCTATTTTTCTATTTATTATTCTAAATTATTCTATTTCTAGAAGCTGGCCAGTAAAGATGAATACTAGAGACCATTTAGTTTTAGTCAATACAGAGCTAGCTAGACAAATGTTACTAACTTTCTTTGTCTGATACATAGGTTATTTCCCCATTTATTAAAAAAATCTTTTAGTGCTGTTCCCAATGAGATGGTCTTACGAATGGGGATAAGATAATCCATATAGAGGGACTTGTTATTTTGCACTCTGGTGTCTTGGTATCTCTTTCAGACAGAAATATGAATTCTCTAGTTCCAAACAAAACCAAGTCTAGACTTTAAAAAACCTTTAATGACAGGAATAAAACAATGACAATAAAAATAGTTTTTGAAATAGTTTCAAGTGTTCTGATAAATTATGCTGCTGATAGAAGTTCAGTTGCCTTTTAAGATTGGAGTCACTAATAAAAAAAATCTAAAGCTGCAGTCCATGCTTGCAGTGAAGTGTCACTGATTCTTGGAAGTAATGCTGTGACATAAGAGGTTATGTCCAAGTTCAGTCTCCTTTTTTTTAGATACATTTCTTGACACTGTGCGGTGCACAACATTAAGAAATAATCTCAGAATTGTCTTTGCTTGGGCTTCACCATCACCCAAATATTGTAATATGAATCTTAAATTCATGAACAGAGACAAATGCTCCCTTAACTGAACTACTCATGTTTGATTCCTGCATCTTGAAATGAAGGTAACTCCTTTATTTCAGACACTGAAAGATATCAAGTGGCCATCAGTGGTGGACAGGTGTCCTTCAGATAGCTAGATAATAATGTGCCATAATCAGAATTGTTAAAGTTGCAACTTTTTGTCCATTTCTAAATTGGAGTTCTATGCAGCTGTCACTACAAAACAGCTACCTTTACACTTCTGTTTCATTTATATTCTTACTTCTTGGATAACGTGCGCTGTCCTGTCTGTTTAATATTCAATGTGTTCCAGTGCAAATATGATAAACAAAAGAACCGACTTTCTGAATTGGTGGTAAAGATAACTTAGTACTGAAGTAAGAGGAATTGTGTCCCCTAGAAAATGAATTTCTTTCTAGTGTTAGGAAAATTTCCCAGCTGACTGAATAAAGGAATGGTTAAGATATTTATCGCCTGTTTTTTCTTTTTAGCAAACTCAACAAAAACATCATTAATGCCAAGACAAAGTACATGAAGATTGATGCTGTGTACTTTGAGAGTTCTTAAGAGATCTCCCTGTGAATGCATTAAGATCATTTCCTCTTAGAAAAAAAAGAGTAAAAATACTGAAGGGGGACAGATTTGGAGCTTTTTTTTTTTTTGAAAGAACTCCTTTTTGAAAAATGAGGTCAGATCAGGTGAACAGTAAATTGTTCTGTTCTGCAGGTGCACCAAGTGCACACTTATTAGCTGACCATGTGGGAAATAGTGCACACTGTACCATTATAGTAAATAAGTACAATTTAAGCTCCGATCTTCTTTCAGAATTCTTGAAATACATAGAAACATTTAACTCCTGAATGTTTTTCTGTAGACCATTCAAAGTATTTTTAAGAGTAATATGTACTGCTACTGTATTTCTGCTTTTTACTGGCTTGGAGGACTAAGAATTCTGCTGGCTAGGTTCTTAGGTGGAATGATTAACGTGTATAGAAACACGTGCTTGTGTCACACATCTCGGTTTAAAAACATGTGAATAATAGATCTGGTCTGGAATTCTGAGTTATGTTCTTTCTTTCTGTTTTTATGCCACTTAGGCTTAAATGCAAGAATTTCTGAAATTTTCAGTTCATTTCTATAAGTAAGAGAAGTTTTCCACTTGTTCCTGAACGCTCCCTCAATAAAAGAATTCTGTATTCAAACCCAGGCACACAAAGTCCTCACTTGCTCTAGGTTCCATCTTAGACAAGAAATTCACTGCCTTGTGGAGTGAAGCAGTAGGATAGATTGCTATTCTTGTGAAAGATGGTCTTTGACAGGACTCCTCCCAGACTACTGCTGCAAAGATTTACACAAGGCTTTTGACTTTTACCTGGTTTTCAGTGAGGATCCAGTAAGAATGCCTAAGTGATGCCCTGAAGCATTTTTGTCATACTACAGTGTTGAAAAAGGGGATTTCAGTGCCCCAGATAGGCTGGAGCCTCCCTAAGGACTCCCTGTTCATTTCTTAATAGGCCCCTTATGAACTTCATGGATTTGAACTTGAAATTTGTAACTGTGTTAAATCTGTAGCCAACTAGAAACACCATTTTTAGAGCTATAGCTGTTATACTGCATTTCCTGTTCCTGACAGTCACCTTCTCTGCTTCAGCTTTTTCTTCTTTGCATATTTTGTTCCTCCATAAATTGTTCCTCCTTTATTGGCTTATGACTTGACCAAATATAGAAGAAAGGTGGAAGCCTGGTTACCTGAAGGCAGTGTGCATCTAATGGGAAAATAATTGTTCCTGTGAGAAAAGAATTACTTAGTATATGTATACACATATGTCTGTGTATACGTATACATATATAATTTTTTTTTTTTAGATTATATATGTGTATAATCAGTATGAATGCATTCAAAGAATTAGCAGTCATAGTAGTAGTGAACAACAGAGGAATCTGTTTTTAGCTAGAGGAAAAAAAAGGTCTCTTCACATAGCATCAACAGTTTTAGAAAGCCATAAGGACCATGTGATGTCTGATAGCACCAGAAGAGTTAGCAGTCACGCAGATGTAACTCACATACGTGTTTTTGCATAGTCTCTTCTAATATCTTCATATATGGGAATTATATATGAGCACTACTTCCATTTCTACTTCACTTAAAATGACGTAGTGAATACCTTTCTGTGATTTTATATAAAACATGGTGGATGTGTGTCATTGAGTGTGGATGAACAGGAAATACATGAAGCATCTTTTTTTCCAGGACTGAAAGGTTAGAAGGCATTATATTGACCATTGCAGGAAGAACCAGCAGTGTTAACAACAGTCTTTCTTCTTTAGCCATTGACTGAAGTTACTAGAGTGAGAGTAACATAACTGGAATGACACCTGGGAGAGGGCCCAGGATATATTCATAGCAATAGGATGTTCTTCAATGGCTATTGAGTCATGTTGCTCAGAAATGGTAGAGCAGACACCAAGCAAGAATTGACCATGTTCAGCAATTAATGATTTAGAGCATTCTTAAATCATGCAGGCTAAATAATTATATACGATTTTCATATTGACTAACTACTAATACTGTAGGAAACAGGGTAAATTAATTTCCAAGTAGCTAATGAGATTTCCATTTAATTTTGCAGTGTATTGTAGTACCATGAGTCATATTTCCAACAAAAATAGTCTTGTGGTAACCCTTGTTTGTACATAGTATTCTTGTTATAAAATCTCACAATAGGGATGAATTAATTTGTATTGCGAAGCAGCATTAAAGCAGCACACTCTTCCTACTGACAAGTTCTTGAAATCTGGGAAAAAGAAAGGTTTTAGTGGCTAGTTGTGTAGTCTGATTATGTGTGAAAATTGTAGACTTTGGAAATCTAGAAACACAGCCATTCCAAAGATCAAAATGCAAAGTTTAATTAAGCATTTAAAAATAGATGACTGTTTCAAATTTACTTTTATTTTTTAATGTTAATATTCCAAACCATCCTATTATCCCAAGAAATGAATACAGATAACAGTTGCTTTCTGTAACTGTCCTTAATGATACTATACTTAGCTTCTGTTTGGGATTGTACTTGCCAATCTTCTTCTGAAACATTTTTTAGTGAAATTCAAATAATTGAAACCCAACAGGAGGAGGACATACAGCCATTATAAAAGTTAAAGGCATAAAGTTCATTAAATGCATTGAAAAATGACCATATTTTTCAGATCTATTTAAATTTTCAAAATTGAACTTAAAAAAATGCCATCTAGACTTTGAAACCTGATGAGCTTTATTTCTATGTGGAGCAGCATTACTTCACTCTAAAATGCTTGCTTGGTTATACTACTGTTATTATCAAATGATGGCCAGCGAAAGTAACCCTTATAAAAGAAGTCCACTTTACATACTATGAAGGTCATTACAGAAAAATCCAGGCTTGTAGAAAAACAGCACAGAGATGCCATCTAGCAGTAACTCTTAGAAATTTCCTAATATTTAATAGTTCCTTCTTTTAAGATACTGCACTTAAGTGTAGGAGAAAGGAAAGATTTTTATATTCCAAGTCCTTTCCCTATAGCTGGCTTCCTGCTGAATATGTAGCCACCCTGCTGGAAATAAAACTTCACTGAAATATATCATCATGAATAATTATATTTTCTTGTATTTTTCTATGTAAATACAGAGAAAAATTAGAATCAAATTAACAGATATAACATTTAATAAGTCTCTTTAAAATTGATATTCTGTAATTAGCACCAAGAGTATTTAAAATTAATCAGTAGTGAGCTGTTTTCCATTTGTTAAAGAAGAATTTCCAGAGCTGGTCAATATTCTATATCATGTTTAGCTGAAAAAAAAAACCAACCCACAAAGAAACAACAAACAAACAAGCAAAAAACCCCAAAAGCATGGGCAATAAATTACTATGGTTGAAATAAAATCTTAACGTTCCAGAGATTTAAGAATAAACTATATATTTTTTTTGTTACATATTTTACCATAAGATGGCGATACTTAAACACTTTACAATCAGTAAATAACCTAGTAAGTTTAGCATAAAAGCCCTGTCATAATAAGAGTGCCTGTGGACAGCCGTCTTGAGTCAGTGATGGCCTGGTACTAAATCAAAGCTTTTTTTTCCCAGGTATTCTTTTAAAGTAGTTGATCGGTAAAATAAGTTATTACTTGAATGTTAATTATGTAGGACGTGAATAGGAATGTATTGTGTCTACTTCAAAATGTTTGATGTGATTTATTTTCATAAGCTGAATAGTTTGTGAGTGTCAAGGGCATGTAAAAAGTTGTCTGTCTAGTCATGAGCATACTGCACAATTCTTTTTGGAAAAGAAAGAATTTAACATCCCCTTGTTTTCTACAATTAATTTCATATGATATATTTGCTTCCCAACCTGCAGGGCAGAAAATTATTATCCCATTTCAATTTAGCATAAAGCAAGATAAATAACTGAGCACTACTTCCATTTCTAAAGTGAGATTTCAATCACAACTTGTACTTATTTGCTAAAAAACCCTGTAAACCTTTTACATATATTATTTTTCACAGAAATATGAAATCTGTTGTTCATAGTCAACAACACTAGTGATTATCTGCCATGTGGCATCTTTTGTATGCTTAATGTGGTATAGCATCTTAACCAAGGATCTGAGTAACTGTTTGATCTCATGTTTTCATTTCTGAAAACCCAACTTAGCTCTGATAAACACCAGGCTTTGATTAAGGGCTCTTATTTTTACATAATCTTAAGGACTTTTGAGCTTTCTGGCTCATGACCCCTTCACAAAGTTAAAAGAGCCTGCAATGAACATTTTAATATCCCTGAAAATGTCATACAGAGTGATGAATAAAAGGCCATTTTTATGCGCTCCGCACAGTATGCCATAGCAAAAAGGGCTAGAAGCAAAGTTTCAAAAGTTAATTTATGCTATTTCATTCCAGTGGCTCATCCTGCTTTTTAGTGCTGGATGGAGACAGACATGTAAGATGGAACATTTTTTCCCAGTCTTATTTTGGGGCATATCTCTGACACCTGAACTAAAAGAATAATTCTGCCAGCTGAAGCTCGTTTGCTTCATTAGTGATTTTACTCTTCTGTGGCTAGACAGTGATACAAATTTTGCTTTTCCTGCTTCCATGCAGTCTTTTGAAGTCTCTTAACTTTAATAGGTCTCGCTAAGTGTAACAGAAGATAGAAAAATAAAGAAAAATGAGTGTGTGGAAACCTGTAATTATAATGTGACCATGTGCTGCTATTCCCACAGATGTGGAACTCCTGTGTATCGCCTGATGAGTCTCTTTACAGACATAGCACTAGCTGATACTTTCAAATAGCTCCTGTGTAATAGCATTGATATAATTAATTATTTAGTTAATGTTATTATTCCTATATCACCCCCTGCTTTTTTAAGTTGTCACTGTATCTTACTGATTAAAAAGCGGTCAGAATACTGCAGCCGTAAATCAGATTTCCACTGAACTGCTTTTTAAGTTCTATCTTTATATTGTTAAAGAGGAAAATCCCTTTCATATTGTCAGAAATTCAGTACGTATTTGTATATGATTAATTTATGTGATTAATTCCTTTATTTTAAAGGAAAAAACCTGCCAGAAGAGCTGAACATTGCCTCGTACGGTTGTCTGGTACCTAAACGGTACCATTAAAATGCCATTCACCAACGTACAATATAAATTGTGGCAACACAGTAAGAACTACTGCTGTGCAATACTATAAGAATGTTTTCTCTCTCGTTACTTTTTTATAATGCTCACAGTTACAAAATTGCATGTCACACAAAGACAAACGAGACAAATTCTACATCTACAAGATGCAGCACTACAGACATCTGCAGGCCTAGGGGGTTTCAGTCATCATTCCTCTTAAGTGGTATAGTGCAATTCTGATTTTTTTAACGATTTAATCTAAAACCACCTTCCCAAGCCAGGTCGCATGGCTAAAACATATGTTTATTTTTATCGTTATTTCAGTATCGGGTGTGATCTTTTGGCGACCTGAACACATTTGAAAATAACGAAACTCTGCAGCAGCCTGGAGCGTGGCTATAGTGCTAAAATCGGTGTCTTCACGTGATGCCTCCGGTTCCGCTCTAAACAAATTTATTTCCAGCCGGAGGCTGTCGATGCCTGCTACCAGTGCCTAGCTGCTTCCCCAGACCTGGTGCAGTCACCGAGCGCTATAAATACCCCTTTGCCTGGAGCCGGCTAAATCGCTGTTCATTTCGGCTGGACAGCTACCGGCCTTCAGCAGCTGCGGAGCCCCGCACTGCCCTGCCTCAGCCGTCCCGACGCTCCCACCGCCCACCTCTTCTCTCTGCAGCCGATACAACTCGTGCGTGGGGGGTCGTGGGGAGATTGGGGGTGCGGGGTACGCGGGGTGGGGGGTGCGCGTGCTCTGTGCGCCGGTGCCGTGGGCCCCGCTGCGGCGTGCCCGCGCCCGTAGCCCCTCTGACCGCTTGCACCCGCGCTTCCCCGCCTCGCACCGTGAAGCCGGTAATCCCGGGACCGCGGACAGCCGTTTCCGCCACGAACTCTCCCGCCTGGCCGATCGGACAACCAAGGACACGCACCCGCCTCTCCCCGGAGCCATCCAGCCGCCCGGCAGAGCCGCACCGCCCGCTACCGCATACGCCGTGCGCGGGCCGGCACCGCCTGCCTTGCTCCGCCGCCGCGGGGCCGGGTGAAGTTGCCGTCCGCGGGGGCGCCCGGGGCGCGGCGCCCGGCCGGCTCCTACCTTGGACGGATCGAGGCCGGCCAGCAAGGACAGCAGCAGGAGGTTGAGGATGTTGGCGGGCGCCCGCATCCTGATCCCGGGGCTGCCGATCCGCGCCGCTCCTCTCGGTCATTCACTCCGCTGCCGCTGCAGCGACCGCGCCGGCAGCCGCACTTTCTGCCCGCCCGCCGGAGCCCGAGTGGAGGCGGCAGCGGCAGCCGCCCGGGGGACGCTCATTCCGCGGGCAGCCTCGGCGCGGGGAGGGCGGGCGAGGACGGCGCTGCCCGTGCTGCCGGAGCGGCTCCGCTGCCCGGTCCCACCCCCGCCCCTCCCCTCCGCCCCCGGCCAGCCCACCGCAAAAGTTTGGGCCCGGGGGACGGCGGCGGTAGCGCGGCTGGACGGGCGCGGGGAGCGGGCGGCGGATGTGACATCACCGCCGCCGTGAGGGCTCCGCGGGCCGTTAGCGGGGAGCGGCCGGGGATGCGGTGGCGGGCCGGGCCGGGCCGAGCCGAGCTGCCGAGGGGCACCAGCAGCCGCAGGCTGCGGAGAGGCGCGAGCCGGGCCGCTAAAGCGCGCGGTGTCCCCTCTCACGGGGCGCCTCTCCGTGCCCCTTCACCCAAACTTCGCGGTGTTCCCCCCGGCGGTGGCGGGCGGAGGCTCTTCCCTCCGCGGAGGGCAGCGTGCAGCCGGGCACCGCTCTCCCGTTGGCTGCGGGCGGGTAGCTGCGGCTCTCCTGAAAGGAGCACCTGGCAGCATGGCACTGGGAAAGGGGCAAGGGCGGGCTGTTGTGGGGAGCTGCGGGTGCCGCAGCGGGGAGAGGGCGGTCAGAGGAGAGGGGTTTCGTCTGGGGGATCCTGACCTTTCACTCCTCCACCTAGAAAGTTAAGTCAGGGCTTGGCTGAGCCCTGATGAGGGGAAAGCCACCACTCTGATTTCCAGCTGGACCATGGGCCAGCAAGGGACTCTCGTGGCTCCTTGCTTTGGCTGGAGCTGTGGTGGGAAGGCCTGTAGGGGGGAAGGCTGGTGGAGGTCATTGGTTGAAGAGTCCTTTGGGAGCCCTCCCAAGGACACATTGTAGCGTGCAATCAGGGGGTTCCTTTTCGCTACTTCACGGGGCACGGGCACGTTTGTAGTCAGACAACGCTGGTTTGCCAGCCGAGGCTCTGAGTGGGCTCCTGTCTGCCTGTTCAGCAGCTCATGGTCACTCTTCCATGGCCTTAGATGAGAAAGTACATGCAGGGATGTGGTTTGGCTTCCTCAGGGTTGCGTGTTCAGCACAGCTGAGTATGGCCCAAATATAAATTACACTTATAACAGCACCATCCTGTTAGCATAGGCAAAGTATGTTGAAGTTTCAATTTTTTTCCCTCACAAAACTCAAGCTCATGATTTATGTCTAGGGTAACCTTATTTATAAGATTATAACTAAGATTATTACAAATTAGTTTTTCAGCTTTGCATGGTAAAAATGTATTAGCTTTACAGTTGGCAATTTTTTTTGTCTTGATTAGATTCTCTGCGGTCTACATTGTGTACTTCTTCAGCAGCTAGCACAGAAAGGCCAATGCTGTTGTGGATTTTTAGGTGCTATGTAGTCTTAACAAAGAGAAAAACAGAATAAAAATATCCTTAAAGAAGCAAAACTTCAGTGTAAAAAAAGAAAACAAAAATCCAAGCTTGGGAGGGTGTTTTGGTTGCGTGTCTATTAGGATAAGCGTGGACAGGGTATGGTTTTCTAACTTATGCTCTCTAAGTCTACAAGACTGGCGTCTTTTGTCTTCAAGAGTTAAGAAAATCGCTAAAAGACGAGCGGAGGAGAAACTGTTCTGCCCACGTGCTATCTGAAAAGATTGCAGATCCTTGGCATAATGTTCCCAGATAAAAAATGCCAATTTTTCCTGCAGTGGTTTATTATATTTTTGAGTTCTGAATTTCTTCTAGGATTAAAATGACCAGATTTTCTCTTGTGAGTGAATCAAAATTCATGTTTTATGCTAAGATGACTTAAAGAAGCCCCCTTTCGGTCAGCAGCATCTTTTATAAAGATACAGTCTTTCATTTCCATGGAAGGTAGATCTACAAAGCATGGTTCCTTATGACAAGAAAAGGAAATTATAGAATTTATGAATGAGCTTCCACTGATGTTCCAGGGTCTACAATGGAAAGAGAATCTCCTCTGATACAGACTCTATTGAATTTCTTTCTACAAAGAAAATATAAAAAGATACAGAAAGAAGACTAGTTAATTTTTTTTCTGTAGAAAAGATGTAAAAGATTATTTTCTATGAAATAATGATAAAAAATATAAAAAGGGACAACTGCATATATTAATATGGATTCAATAATTCAATAAAAAATAATGGTACCAAAGCACTGGAAACCTGAGGTTCTCCAAAGGAAAAAGTGAATGGTGTTTTCAAAAGAAAGAATTTCTTATGAAAAAAGAACATAGATTCTAAAGCCTCAAAGGCAGGTATGAAGGTATTTAGATCTTTTCTAGAGTACCTCAGTGATTAGTTCTCTTATTTTCCCTGCGCTTTTCTCCCCTTCCTTTTTTCAGTCTATCATAGATAAAATTGACAAAATGTATGAGCTATTAAATTAATTATAGAGTGCAAACTTTTTGAAGAGCTTCGGTGATGTGGTATGTTGGTCCACTTCCTGATACTGCTTGGAATATCTGTCTTTGAAATCAGTAAAATACTGAAGAGCACAAGTTAAAAATAAAACAAGTGGTTCCCCAGGCCCCTGAAAAAAAAGTGAGATTTCAGATCTCCTGAACTCCTCAGATACTTTTATGTGTTAGAAACTAATAATTTGTTTGATATATGAAAAGGTACCAAAACATGTTTCAAAAGGATGGCATAAAGTGACCCAATTCTATTCTGCTTGATTTTAACAGTCTATTAAGAACAAAAAGAAAATATGTAATAGACTTACTCCTCCACCCTCTAGCAACCTGACAAGTCATTTTTTTGTCAGAAAAGACCGTCTGAAGAGTGGTGGCAATCACTTGCAATTAGTGCCTGAAATAATTGGGTTTGTTAAAATGTATCTGAAAAATTAAACACAATTCAAGTCCATATGAGAAGTTTATATTTCTGCTGTATGCCCCAAAGCAGCAAGGGAATACCTGATTCTGAAGGTCTCTCTATAACAAAGCTTTTAATCATACTCAAACCCTATGAAATTCTACGTGAATCACATTTCTTCTTGAATTCTTTGTGTGGAGATGGCTGCAGTCAGGGTAAAATACTCAGTCATGAGAGAGAAGAAAGGAGGTATCAGAAGCTTTCCTGCAAGCATCACTGACAGAGTATTAGCAAAATGGAAGCATGCTGAATACAGCTTGTCTAGATGTATCTAGTGAAGGATATTCTCAGTGTGTGGCTAAAGTTACAACAACTTTTTTTTTTTCACACCATATTGCAAGCTGTGTTGCTAGCACTTGGAATAAGACAGATACTTGTTCACTTGGGTACACTGGAAACTGAAGTTGATAAATTGGATGTGGGTACTGAATTATATATAAATAAGTTCCAAGTTCTGCAATCTGAGTTTGACAGCTCAAAAGTACTGACGGGAGTTATGATAAAAGACAACATACATATGCATCCATAGAAAGACAATCTTTAATTATTGATAGCAGGTTGTTGTGGTTTAATCCCAGTCTGCAACTAAGCACCACACAGCCGCTTGCTCACTCCTCCTGGTGGGATGGGGGAGAGAATCAGAAGAGTAAAAGTGAGAAACTCGTGGGTTGAGATAAAGACGGTTTAATAAGTAAAGCAAAAGCTGCGCATGCAAGCAAAGCAAAGCAAAACAAGGAATTAATTCACTACTTCCCATGGGCAGGCAGGTGTTCAGCCATCTCCAGGAAAGCAGGGCTCCATCATGCGTAACGGTTACTTGGGAAGACAAATGCCATCACTCCGAATGTCCCCCCTGCCTTCTTCTTCCCCCAGCTTTATATACTGAGCATGACATCATATGGCATGAAATAGCCCTTTGGGCAGTTGGGGTCAGCTGTGCCAGCTGTGCCCCCTCCCAGCTTCTTGTGCACCTGGCAGAGCATGGGAAACTGAAAAGTATTTGACTAGTGTAGGCACTACTTAGCAACAACTAAAACATCAGTGTGTTATCACTATTATTCTCATACTAAATCCAAACCACAGCACTATACGAGCTACTAGGAAGAAAATTAACTCTATCCCAGCTGAAACCAGCACACAGGTCACATCTGAAAACTGCATTTTTAATTGCAGTGCTATGAAATATTTTTTCTAAACAAGAAAATTTTTCATGAAATCAGTCTTATACTTACACTGAATATTTAATGGGTGCTGAATTTTTTACTAAGTTGGGAAGGTGGTCCAGATTTGGAATTTTAGGCATTCTCCATATTTATTATAAGACACAAAAGTTTAGGGAATTGGGAAGAGGGGTTGAATACTGACCCTTGTTGACTTTAATGGAGTTGAAATGTCCTTGGGGAGCATAAATGTGTCTTTCATTACAGAAGAGATTTTGATATTTTAATGAGAGTAAAGAGAGAAAAAGATAAGAACAAAATTAATCTATCAATAATATAGAAGCTATACTTTTATGATAGATTTTTTTATTTGATTACCTTTGTAAGGAATGTGAGAGAAACAGAATGGTTGAAGTGTGTTGTTAAATCAGGTGAATAGAAAAATCAGTAAAATAATAATTAATTTAATTTAGCCAGTGAAGGGTATGTATTCTAGTGGTATTCAGGCGTTGTCAGGGCACGAGGGATCCAGTCCTGTTTGCATGGATTCCTCGCCCCTTGGGCGCTAGACAAAAGCGCCTTTGATTTATTTCCGCGTGCCACTTGCAAAGACGTTGCTTCACTGGGCAGCAATGCTTCCCCCATCCAGGCCACGAACTAGAACAATGTTCCCCTGTCATATTCTTGACATACTTTTTGGGAGACAAAAAACATTATTACATTTATTTAACATTATTTAATGTTATTATATTTATTTAACATTTAACATTTTCATGACTATATTGGTATTAAATATTAACTGTATAGAATGTTTCTATATCAGTTTCTAAAAGAGCATGGAAATTGGTTTGCAAGAAAATTGTTCTTAGTTAGACATACTCCTAAGTCACAGAGACTTCAGGATCTTAAATAATGTTAAATATAATAATGTTAAATGTTAAATAAAACACAGAGATATTGCACATACGGGACAAAATTCAGGACTACTGTAAATTACTAAATTTGCTTGTATTTGGATAGATTTTGTCATCAGATTGAAATATACTTTATAGGTATCAGTCATGTAAGGAGAGTCATCTTTTTTGGAATCTGTCAATACTACAACCTCATTTCCTAATCCCCATTGCTATATTAGTTAGTTGCAATATTGAAATGAGGTTTTTAGAAGCATGTTTTATCAGTGTAACTGTGCTAGTGATGATTACTTTACTAAATAGAATTGTACAATTGAGTCAACACTAAGTATTTTTTGAAATCCTACTAATACCTGGAAAATATATTTTGTTTTTCTGTACGTTATCAAAATCAAAAGGTGACTAAATTATTGAAAATACATCTAGCAGTTGATGTTTTTCCTACTCCCTGCTCTCTTAAAGTGAATCTTTTAAACAAATTTTTGTTACTCAGAGTTTTTTTAGGAACTTTTCTGTGAAGATTACCTTCCTTTGGATATATGTCTATAAGAGTCCGCTGAAAATAGTTAAAATTTTCAGTGGGTTTCTGAAGAACTGCAATACTAATGTTATTTCCCAGTGACCTTGCTGTCAATGCTAGTGTGAAGTGTACTGTAGATGCAAGTAGCTGGGAATCAGCATAATTGTTACTGGCTTCTATGAAATACACAAAGTTGCACACGACGAATGCACAGAAATATTTAGGTACTGGATGAAGTGAACATGTTTAATAGAGGATCAGTGAGTTAGGCACCTCTTTCAGATCTCCAGCTCTTTCTCTAAAACTAATCCGTATTTAGAATTTACTTTTGTTGAAGTTAAGTTTGACCTTAACTTTAATTGGCGAAGAAACTGCCCTAGTAAAGTATTCCTAGGTATTCAGAGTTCATATGAAATACAATAAAGGCTTAACTCTGTGGAAATGTAAGTTGTATATAAAGCTAATATGAATATCAGTATTTTTAAGTATGTCTATAAAGTGTTTCAGTTCGCCTTGTTTTTCTTTCAGATATTATTTATGCTTTTTTTTATTCAGTACTTAATTTACGCATCAAAAACAAATTAGTAGAATAAATCTTCTTTCTCTTTCTAGCCTTTTAAGAGTTAACATCGTCTTTACTTTAGAGCACCATATGGCTATAGTGTTTTCAGATTTACAAATCAGTTATATTTAAATATAAATTACTATATAAATAGATATGAAAATATGTAATTACAGATTACATCAGTTTGAAATACAGGAATGGCATTCTTCATGAAAGTGACAGCATATATGAAGAATGCTTATCTAACAAAAATGCTTTTCCTAGAAGATTATGGAACTCTGCTCACAAGCTTTCTGATATTTTCCCCTTCCAATATATATGGACAAGTACAATACAACATATCCCATCAGAGTGGCCTTTAAGTGTATTATTGGTTATGTGTGACTTTTATAGTTTTAAATATAATGAAACTCAAGGATTAAGATTCTCTTTTAAAAGATCACAAGGACAGTAAATGTATTCTTGATGAACTCTCTGTCGTTCTTAAAATTGCACGATCACATAGAAAAAGTGAAACTTGGAGAACTAAGGTTGAAGTATGTTTTATTTCAGAATTCTAGTACAGCTAGTAAAATCTAGTCAGTTGTTTAATAGAAATTTGGTTTGGCTGACAGATTTTGAAAATAAAGAAGGTATGATTACTCAATGTGAATAGGAATAATATAATTTTTAAACAGTAAAATATTCAGTTGGCATAGTTTAAAATTGAGTATTACCTCTGAAAATACATAATTTTCAGCCTGTCAAATCAGTTAAAGTTGAGCTAAGTAGCTGATGATCAGAAAATTAATTCCCCAGCTAAGTCTTAGGAATCTGTAGAATGTTTTAATATTAAATATTTCTTCTAATTTAGAACATAATGTACTTTGCAAATACATACTGCAAAAGTAACAAAGACAGAGCAGTATGCTGTATAATAACACATTTATGAATTTATTTTGATAGTAATTTTAATTCTCTCAACATTTATATGCAAGCAGAACTAATTTGTGTCTCATAGTGTATATATGGATATTTATTGACCAGAGTGTCATAGTAAAGAGATGCTCATTTGCAATATTTGTGTGTAAGAACATGATGTTTGTGGGAATTGAAAGGACCCGAGTATCCTCAACTATTGATCATTGGGGAGTTCCTGGGGCTCAGCATCCCACAGGACTGTCTCTCAAAATAAAAGAAATAATAACAAGGAATCACTACTGAAAGTTCAATTGCAATATCAATCTGTGTCATAATCACTTAAGGGCACAAGTACTTAGAAGAAAGATTAGGTCATGATTGTAAATTATGATGCAAACATTCTGATGGATTTTATGTTCTGTTCTGTTTTAAGGTTGTGAATGTCACCTTCATACCTATTTTTCCCTAAATGAAGAATCAGTGTATCTAGTATCTCACATCTGTCTTCTGTGCAGAAACTTCTGCTGGAACAGAGAAATAAAAGTTTGCATAAGAACTTGTCACAAAGACAAATGAGCTTAAGAGATGGGTGTTTTCTGTAATACAGTAGTTCATTGCTTTGACTTTTAATCAGTTTCCGTTTTTAAAATAACCTAGTAGTATGATTCTGTTTGTGGTACTCTTACAATATTCGTGGTTCTGTCCCATATAGCCAAGAAGGATGCTTGTTATAGCTGGTGACATAAACTCAGGCACTGTTATGACAATTTTTTGTTAGTTGACACATATTTGATATTTTAATTCCAGCTGGATGCTGGAATATAACCAATCTGAAAAAAGTAATCGTCTAAACTGATGCTTACTGACATTCCTCTCGTACTTCTGTAGGATTAGATTTTGAATACTGATGTAGGACTGTGGCTGTGAAAGGTATGTGTCAGTATGCCCTCTGAGGTCAGTTTAAGTAGGGAGACAGCTTTTTAAAAGGTAAATGTTAGGAAGAGAAATATTTTAAAAAGGTATTTTGGTTTACCTCATACAACATTTGTTAGGTTCTAAAGCAAGTCTTTCCAAAAAGGTAAGTTGGCGTGTCTCTTGGCAATTATCAAATGGTATCTGCTCTTCTTAATCTATGAGGAGATTATCCAGGTTATACACTAATTGTCATGAGTGAAGAGACCTTCAAACTACCTCTATCTAAGTCTTGAAGCAATATGAGTGTGCTGACTAAGAGTTGCACTGGGTAGACGTAACAGCTCAGCAAATTCTGCATTCCACAATGCACAGTGTCATTTGTTGTCTATTTTCTCATTACAGTATAAAATTTAGGAGACTATAACTTGCATGTGGGACATATTATCCCTTTTTTATCATATTCCATTTGCCCAGTGTTACCCCAAATGCTTGAGAGTTGGCTCTAGTTTTGTTTTGATTTTACTCCTATCCTGTTGCACAGCAGCAACAGAGGGACAGAGGAAATGGTTCCATTCATTCCAGTTCCACTCATTCATAGCTTTGGCTATGATACTTGGTCAAAGTAAACGCAGTATCTCTTCTTTAGAGAAGAAAATTTATAAAGATTTTCTTCAATTTTCTGTAGGATATCAGCCCATTTGTAAATTCTACAGGGAATAACTGGATTAAATCGTCCATCATAAATAATCATAATAAAACTATGCTTTGAAGCAAAAGGTTTTGTTTTCCCTCATACTGTGGTTTACATTCCAGTAAATTTGTTGGTCTTTTGGACAGCTATCCCTCATTTACAACTAGTGTATCTGAAAAGTGAATCATACCTACAATATCTGATATTCAGGAAGCGTAAAAGCTATAAACACCACGTTTCAAGACATAAGGAAACCCTTTTTCACCATTAGGAAAGTCAAGTAACAGAACAGGTTGCCCAGCAAGGTAGTACAGTCTGTATCCTTGGAGGTTTCCTAGACCAGGTTGAAAAAAACCTCTGAGTAACCAAGTCTGACTTCACAGCTGGCCCTGCTTTGAGTAGCAGTTTGGACTGGAGACTTCCTGAGGTCTCTTCCAGCCTGAATTATCCTATGATCCTGTATCAATGTGAACAGTGGTGATCTGCATAACTGGCTTGCCTCTTCAGCTGTGTGCAGTACTTGGAGCCGCCTATCTTATCCCTCAACATATCTGAGAAATAATAGGTGCTGTATTTCTCATCAGTATATATTTTTGGACCAATGTGCTGTGATTATATAGTTTTATGTATATATATATGTATAAATTTTTATGTATATATATAGTTTTAGACTAGTTTGATGTGTATTTTTATTTACAGGAACAGTAGTGTACAAATTACTGAGTTTTCTAATGTGATGCAGTTTTATTGAAAATCAGAAAGGCAAATTTTGGTACGCCTCTGGTTTTTTTCAGAAGATAGCTGTAGTCTTTGTAAGAACGGTATCAAGCTTTCTCATAATTAATTTTTTTAAAAAAGTCACTCTTCTGTGCTGGCCCCTGACTATTGTTTTGCAGGAACTTCAGTTTATACATTATTGCCACTTTTTTAATCTCAAGCCAGAGGAGAGCTCTTTAAATCAGGATAACACTGAGGCTTGACAGTGAGGTACATAAACTATGAACTCCCTTGCTCACATCTGCACTGCATGAGTGTTCATATAAATCTCATGATCTTTTTGAATATACCATAGCTCCAGCTGTTAAGCAGTGGGCTCAAAACCAAAGCTTTAATGAATTCTCTGAGATAGTTTCCTTTTTCATTTTAAACCTGAGGGTCAAAGAAACATGAGATACTACCAATTCTCTTACAGAACCTGAACAGTTTTTATTTGACTTGTGAAATAAGCTATGAATGAGGGGTTTGGTAATATATTTCTTGCAAGGCTCTACGCAGCTTTTCTTTCAGAGAGGGTAGTACAAATCCCTTGCTGTCATATTCAGCAGATGGCAGCATGCATGTTAACTGGCTGGGTATCTGCTCAAATCTTTAAGCTGCCATGCCATATTGACTAGCAAAGTAATTAATTTGTCAGTGTCTTTAAGGTCAATCACAGTGGAAGCTTTCAGTGTGTTAATCATCTTTACCCTGAGGGGGCACTGTCACAGCAGGTAGGAATTAATTGTGGAATTATATCGCTTTCTTCCTAGAATACAACTGTGTTGGAAGAAGGAAAACAGAAAACCAGTAGAGTGCAGTTCTGGACCCCAGTGTTTCAAACGTTAGAGCACAGATTTAACATGTTCACATGCATATCTGAGTGGTACCAGGATCAGGGCCTGGGAATTAGGTCATGAAATGTCATGCAAAAAAAAAAAAAAAAAAAAAAAAGCCATGACCAAGCAAATGTTTATGTGTGACTTTTCAATAGCAATACTTATGTCCTTTGAATTTGGCCAGTCCTTTGTAGAATATCAGATCAAGTGTGGTGTAGATGCCATATTATCAAACCCCTGAATATGAGCATTTGATAACTCTGTAAGACAAATTGCCATGTCAGGTAGAAAAAAACCTTGATTTTCTGATCTATACAGGAGTTTGCAAGGATGGCGTTTTCCATCGTACTGTTCTTATCAGACTTGCAGAAGCAGGAATAATGGGGTACTGAAGACAAAATCTAGAATGCTATCTGAATTTTTCAGCTATGCTGAATTTTGGCCAGGGCTCTTAAGGTGAACATGGGTGAAAAATGTGATAGACTTTTGATTGTTGCTGAATATTGGAAATTTGCAGTTTATCTAGAGCTGAACATATTGTAAGAACGGAGTTCGCCATTATTTTCTGTCTAATTTTGTCTGATCTGTGGGGTTTTTTTATTCCTTTCTAACTATTCAAGCAGCATTTCTTCTGTTTGTGTGAGTTTATAGAAACTGAATTTTAAGGCCTATTGACGATATTTGTGTAAATACAAAGAGAAATTGGTATCTTACGGTCTTAGATTTATTTAAGAAAGGTTAATGAAATATTGCATCATCTACCAAAAGAGTCATTATCATGTGATCTAAAAAACCAATCACACAGGCTACTATTAATTTATTAGTGTATATTACTAAGTAGTGTTACTAAGTACTAATATTGCTAAGTACTGCATACCTCACAAGAAATCTTAAAGCTAAAATTTATTCAGAAAACTGTGTGAAATTTCCCAATGAGTAGATCTTATTATCTAGTTACAGATAATTGGCAATGTAGGAAAATGCTAATTTTGCTCAGTAATTTGCTGAAAAAATGTTCATTGCAATTTAAGCACTTTTTGCAGCAGCCTAAGTTCCTGATCCTGGGAAGATTTATATGCATAGTTATAAACATGGATAAAATCCACTGAAGTTGGTAGGAATGTTGTCTCTCTGTATTTCCACCAGTGTGAAGTGGTGGCATTTATTATGTATCAAATGAAATGTGTTTGTAGATCTTTGGAAAAATAGGGACTTCATTTAATTTGGGTTTTTTTTCCGACTCTTAGACACACTTAGTTCTATGTCGTTTGTGGAACCTCATGAAAAAATAGTCCACATAAACTTCAATTTCACAATACTTTCTTTTTTTTAAACCTAAAAGCAAGTTTCAATTATCTTTTTTCCCCCCACTTTTAAATGATTGTCTGGTCTCGGACAAAAAAGTATTTGTTTACATCTTGATTTACATTAGTCCTAGACTCTTCTACACTTTTATAAAGTTATGCCTGTTTCATACTAAGTTCCTACGTATGTTTAGCTTCCTTTGTCTTTATAGTGACAACTGGCTTTCTCCAGAAGATTAAGGAGCTTGATGATAAATACAAGCCTAGTACTGTAAGGGCCTCTCTCAAAATGTAGGAGGAACTGTGTAAGGTAATAGACTATAAGATCCCCATTCTAAACATTAAATATTTGTAAAGGGTAACATGTCCCTTAAATCCAATTTAGCGTGTTAGACAAGAAAGGCGGCAGGTGAATGATTTACTGAAGAGCTTCATTTTACTTACATTAAATTTTGAATTTCATACCCACTTTGTGTTTGCTTGCTCTTCATCTCTAAACTTTTTTTCTGTAGTATGGAAATAGAAGATTGATGCTACAGGAGAAAATATGACCCCAAAGTGACACTCTCATTCTTGTTTTGAGTCATGGTTGCTTCTTGCAGTATTCATGAAGAAGTGTGTGGGCAATGATGGTGAAGTCCTGATGAACAGGATATAAATTAATTTTGTAAGTTTGTGGTTGTGTATGTCTGTGTAACTTTAATATTCTCTCCTTTGTAAATCACACTGTATCCTACTTCAGCATTTGCAGTTGGTACTGAAAATGCAACTTTAAAATGAGAGACATAATGATATTTTTGTAATCCATGAATTTTTGATCTGCCAGTGACCTCATAGTGAAGAAAAGGCAATTGAGAGCACTATGAAAATCTCAGTGTGTTACTGCATTGCTGCTGTCACTATGTGATAAATATTGACATTAACATGAGAACAAACTGAAACTTTTTGAATTTCTATTTCATGGAGAATTGATATTTTTGACATTTGTTTCATTCTGAATCAGTCAAAATTTATGCAAAACATTTCATTCAAAACTACATTTCAGCAAACAGGTACAATTTTATGCTATTATTGATATTCCTGAGAATTTTTAGTAACAATGTACGCTGTATTTTAAAATTCTTTATAAATGTTTTGAGAAGTATGTATGTTGAACTTGAGAGAAACGGCTACTATTGATTGAAATTTGTCAAAATCACTCCTATTCTTGAGTTAGGATTATTTAAAAAAAATATTGAAACAATATTTTCCATCTTAAAAGATTTTTAATGAAAGCTTTCAGTGGATTAATTACTTCATGTGTCAGCAGAATATTTTAAGTTTTTATGTTGTTAATCTGGCTTGCTAGGTTGTGGTATATTTTGATTCTTGTATTGATAATTTTGATTTTTCATAAAATATAAAAATTCAGTTAAGTGACGTTTTTAACCCTAACAAAACAAAACCAAAAAGTACCCTCCAAACTCTGAGTAAAACATGTTTATAAAAGGGAAATTATTACTGTAAAAAAAAAGCGCTAAATAATTAATTTGAATATGTATTTTAAAATGCATATTATTTTTTTCCTATATTTCAACCAACTGTAAAAGATAAACACACTGAATTTGGAGTTCACCCATTCAAAAAGTGGGGTAACACTGTAGTGCCTTTATACCACTTAGAACCATGGCAGGATCCTAAGCACTACTGCAGTTCAAATAATGATATAATATTGCTTTGTTTTGCAATTTCCTGTCAGTATTACAAAAAAGAAATAGGGCTTGGGGTTTTTATGTTTTGTTTTTAGTAGACACAACCATTTTTGTCATGAACTGCCTGCAGCTTTGTGTTGGCAGTCACCTGCATCTTGCAGATTCTTTAAGTATGGATGCAGAAGATATTTACATCTATAATGTACTTTCCCACTTGGTCACTCTTGATTCCAATTTGGCAGTGCAGTGGCTCAAGTAATTTGCTCACTGATTCACACCTCTCCTTATCTAGCAGACGATCTAATGCTTAGGTTGGCTCTAGCAGAGGTACAGGCCATTTAAATAAACAGCAGGAGAATTTCTTCAGCCATATTTTTGTGAACACTGCTATCAACCAATACAAATATTGCGAGGTTTTATTATTATTATTTTTTTTATTCTGAAGCTTTATTTTTTGTCTTATTAAAATATTTATCAGTTTGGTAGAGTCGGTATAACATGGGACTGTTTTACACCTTACACTTTTGTAATGGAGAAAAGAGTAGAACTTCTCAAAGGGTTGTGTATAACCTTCAGCTAGGTTTTAAAATCAGCAACGATGCCTTGTGAGTGTATCTTGTTACAGTTAAGGCTCTTGGGATGTCGTACAGAACTGGGGATGTCCATCTGTGCACACACTGAATATACATGCATTAAATACTATTTTTTACTGGTTAATATCTAGAGCTAAGCCTAGAATTAGATATTGCTCTTGGCTAGTGCTTTTAGTGTGATCCTTTGTTCAGCTCCAAACCTGTTGGAAATTACTTACGTTCTACTTTCCTGGAGAAGACACCCAAGCCAGAGCGTATGGTGTTCCTGAAGTTATGTTAAACAGCTGAAGTCTGATCAAAATTTTTCAAAGCGAGTATTTAAAGGTCAATAACTAATAACATAGATAATGACAAATTTTCAGTGACATATTTGTTTACAAGAGGAATGTGGGAGTGGGAAGGTCATTGAATCCTGGCCCCAGTATTGCATGTGACCCTTTTGCAAGACAATTAAGCTCCATCCTGAAACTAGCTGGAGGATTTATAAAGGTAGATGTCCTAGAGCTTCATAGCTGATCTGTGAAGCAATCTTTGATCTTACCTGAACAGATATTTGAAACATTCCAGGCAAATGACCAGGAGGGTGCATGTGGAGGTGGAAAGCATTTCTCACAGCAGAGAGTACTGTAAGTCCCAGTGGCTCAGTAGGTCAGATAGAATGGTGTAATAAAGGAGCACTTAGGCTAGTAGTCTGAAAATTTACAAGGGCTAATTCTGCTTCTGGTGTTACTTTGTTTTGCAGCCCTAGAATGTAATTTCTGATGCCTTCATATTCCCCACGCTGTTAAGAAAGCATTGCTAATTGTTTATTAAATGATTTGGGAATAGAAGTATAGAATTTCAATTCTGTTAGTCCCAAGAGGAGAAAAAAACCAAACCAACCCACACGTGATGAACCACACATGAGGAATGGGAGCATTCTACAATTCACCTTTTTAGCTTAGGTGACAGACACATTCAAAGCTCAGTGGCAAGGCTTCTGGCATCCTCTTTTTTAATACCTTGCTGGATGTGCTATATATAATTGAAGTCTTCAGCCTGAATCCAAAGAGAGCCTGATGTTACTGCCAGGCCCTTATAATACGGCCTCTACTTTCTTGCCATCCTCCAGTAAAACCAGCACAGTCATAAATGAATCATGCTGTGTTTCCATTCTGTGTTTCATATTGTGAAAATATGTTTCCCTTCTACACCTATTCTTTGAGAACTTAACTCCTGTAATATAGGATATATTGGGTTTTTTTCCCAACTAATTGATTTCTGCAGTTAATGTGGAGTGTGAGTTCAGGTGAATCTTCTGTAAAAGTCAAGAACAAACTATTATTATATATTTGACAGGATTTAGGTAATACAATGCACAAATCAGTGTTCCTGTCTTTCTACAAGTGTATTAGTTTCTTAACTGATTAAAGAAGTCTGGAGGGAAAGGAAAGCTTTATTCACATAATAACTTCTATTTTTCTTTTATTTGTGTTTAAAGGCAAACATTTGCTTTCTCATGTTTGAGCTTGTTACAAAATAAATTCCAATGTAAAACTACAGCTCAGAATATTAATGTAACATTAGAAGAATAATTTGAAGAAAGAAAAACAATTACCTGTAGACTAGGAAGTCTTAAAGTCTTTTCACAGACAGACTTCAAACATTAGTTTTGGCTAATTCATTCAGCCAAGAAAACCAACGGTTTGGACTGCTGTAAGCTTTCAGTTTGATTCCATTATAGCTGTCACTCAGCTGTGCTGAGATGCTTACAATCAAATTATAGGTTATTGGCACTGTCTAGGGCAATAGTACTGAATATTTTGCATATAAATCCATTGCAGTGGAAATCCTGTTTACCTTATAGAAATGGTCAAAACTCTCCAAATTCTTATAGTCAGTTTTTGTGCATAGACATTTCATACTTTAATGCAGTTAGCCATAGTATGAAAAAGAAGGAACATTTCTGATTGGGCAGAACTGTGAGATTAACCAGGAAGAGAATGATAAACGCCTTTAAATCTGTAGTGGCTTACAAATTCTGTATGTGAATTAGTTATTTGGAAAGTTACTGAATTCCTTACTGTGTTAATAAAATATTTGCTGTGGGCATCTATTGCTTTAATTAAACAACTGGATGCTAGAAATCACAGAGAAGGCATACAATGGCTCCAGACAAACTTCTGACAGGGGTTAAGATAAAACTCTGAATCATTAGTTGAGAAGATGCTGTTTCCATCTGCCAAGGAACACGTATAGGACTTTCGTTGCTAATGTAGGAGGCTTAAGTTCAGCAGAACATTAAATACTTGAAAATAATTGTCCAGAAAAAAAAAAAGTGATGCTTTTTGGAGAACTGCTTCGACAGTAACAGATCAACAAGAGATGAACTATGTTGGAAAGTCTTTGAGTTGACTAGCTTGTTATTTGTTTTGATCCTGTTTCCTACAGGGGGAAAAAAGCAATCACATTGTTTGTTTGCTCCCTCCTTCATCTTCCCATTATTTTTTTGAAATTAGATGTTGGCTAGTTTCATCCAAATTTGAGAGGGATAGATGTGTCAAAGAAATTAATTTCATACTAGCTTTGGGGAAAAAAGTATTAGTGGTGGTACAGAGGACAGACCTGCATTAGCACTGGCCTCAGAGAAAATGTCTTCTATTTTACTGTTCTTTTTGACTTGCTGGCTAGGTGATCAGCATATCTTTACTTCTCAACCAGTCATGGGCCAAAGGAATCTCTTACACATCTGATATTGGTAAATCCTTGGACAAGGTAAGCATACTTTGAAGGAGAAGGGTTCTTAAACTTTTATTATACTGTCTCCAAATAGGAAAACCTTCAGTTGGAGTTGACGACATCAGTTTGATGGTTCTTTGTTAAATAATCCAGTTTCTACATACAAATGCTTGGAAAAAGAATATCTGGAATTTATCAGTTTTCAAACAGATAGATGCCTGTAAGCATACTATGTAAGTCTGTGACACAATATATTAGAACATAGTACTAAATTTTATTACCTTATAGACCTGTAGATATCATTTTTGTTCAAACACTTTTGAGTTATGCTTCAGATAGAAAAGTAACATTACCTTTAAAACAGCAGCCTGACTGGGCTAGCATATGGACATTGTTCCCTTACTCCGTTAGATGCTATAGGAATGTGGTTACCTATGTTCTCAAGTGTAATTTCACAATGAATTGTCTCCACCTAAGTGAAATTAACAGGCATTCTGCATATTTTGATTATTTGAAAACACTGAACTAGAAGCTCTTGATTTTATTATTCAGCTTTCTAAACTGAGAAAATGTTTTGCCTAAATAGATTTAGAAAATTAATTCTTTGAAATATATTGACATTACTCTCAAAATTAAAACCCACCTCTTTCAATCAAAGCTCTACGGAAATCTTGCTAGAAGTTTTTTAACAGTCTCGCTTTTTCCAAAGTTTTAAATGATAGCTTTTAAAAACATGGTAAGGATTTTAATGTGACTTGAGTCTTTCATTCTGTGAGACTGACTGAAACAAGAAAATCAAAGCAGGATCAAAGGCACGCATATGAGACAAAAATCAGATATAAGCAGTAGGTGCTTTCTCAAGAAGCTTTGCATAAGACAACAAAGATTTGTAAAGATGGCACAGCTTTATTAGAAGTACTTATGGAAGTATTTCGAAGGAAGATATTAGAAGTACTTATGTAAAATTTTGCTATTTGTATTTCAGAGTTTCAAACTGTAGTCTTCAGAGGAATATACAGTTAGGTTGGTTGAAAAGTTGCACATTAAACTGTTTATATTAATTTATTTTTCTATGTATAGAACTTATGTATGCACAGAGAAGACTAGATGGAAGGATTTTCAATCCTTCAGTTTTCAATCTTTGTGAGGAAAAATGGTGTTCATTTGGTAATTAAGAGAACATCACTTAGAAGGAAATCTTTCCTATTGGTCCTAATATTTTCTGACCTGGTCAGTTACAGATTTTTTTAAAAGTTTGGAGTGGTAGCTTAGAAAATGTTTACACTGCAGATATTTATTAATTATATACGTAGCAGTGGAAGGGGAATGAAGGTAAGAGAAAGGGAGGGACTGTGAATAGAGGTATAAAAAGAGGGAAAGTGACTAAAACAAAAATGTTGAGTGACAAAGCAATACAGAAAAAAAATCCAAAACAATTACTTAAAATTTTCTTAACTTCTCATTACCTGCTTAGGCTAAAAAATCCCAACGTTAAGCACATCCTAAAAACACATGCTTTACTAAATTTGTATAATTTTGAATTATGTTCTACATTTTGAGTATCAACTAACTAAAACTGAAAATTCAAAAATACTCCCATAGCATTGTATTTATAATATTTCTAATCAACTCTTAATCAGCAAGGACTTGCTGTATTGTGATATAACCCTGTTGCATAGACATAGTTCTTTTTTACAAGAATTTGCCTTACAAAATAAGGCATTTAATAATTATAGATGGTGAGCTGACTTGAAATTTAGGAACCTTTTGATAGTAGTATGCTGTTCCCAAGAGTCTTGGTTTGTTTGTATGTATACACCTATTGCTGACATTTAAGTCACTGTTATTCAGTATAAATGACATATATAACACGCACAAATGGCTAAGAGAGCTCTATCTATTGTGTAAGTAACACAGAGCCATAGAAATATTTAACGTCACTTAACTTTCAAGCAGAAGAAAACACCCCTTAAGATATGGTTGTTGGTGTGGTTTATTTTTTTTTTCCTTGCATAATCTACAATGATCTTATAAGTCAATTTAATTGATCAGATGATGATGAAGTACCCCTTATACTGGAAAATATTCCAGTGTTGATGTTTTTGTTGTCCCTGTTATGTCTCAGCGTTTGAGTCATAGTCAGAATTGAACTAAGACTGTCTCAGGGTACAAATGCTGTTTGAAAAGATGTCTTGAAGCAGCAGTTGCTCTACATGAAAGCACAGCCACTGTATTGCTATCATAAAGTAGTGTCAGAAAATATGTATGAGCCAAACTGTCAAAGATGGAACCTCAGTTAGGTGTAGCAAAGAATAAGTACCACTAGCTAGAATTTACCCATGTCGGCTTGGGCAATGCAAAGTTTACTCATTTCTTACTTTTTACCTGTGGTGCCAAGCTGATGATTTTACCTTGCCATTTTTAATTGTGTATATAAGAGCTAGTCCCGTTTTGTCTTCTGGTTTCTCTCCTAGGCTCAGACCAACAGCTATCAAGCTAGTATTTTGGGAATGTTGAGAATGAGTCTAACTGTTTATAAGAACTTGGGGTTAGTTTTTGCCAGTTAAAAACAGTGGGGTGCACAGATCCTGGGTATCGTTTTGTTTCTTCTATTCATTTCAGAGGAGTAATTGTTGGAAAACTGTTAATTTCCTATGAGCCCTGTGACAAGATGCTCATATTGTGTCCAGTCACAGTTTATATATGGGTGAGGTCAGGCACAGTCTAGTTGATGTAGCAGGTGTGCTCTCTGCACTCTGTTTCTGACTTTATATGTTGGTGTTGGTATGGTACTCCTTCAGATCACAGTGGTCTAGATCATTGCAAGTTAAATAAGAGATTACATGAAAGCTCCTTATTTGTATTTGCTCTGCTCTCTAAGTGTGGCATATGGTCTTGTGCAGACTAGGAGTAATTTCTGTGCCAGATTAAATACCCTAAATACAGACAGCATATGAAAACTAAGCAAAAAGAAGCTTATCATCACAGGCAGAATGGAAACTTAAGCACAAAAGGTATCCATAAGCTTAAACATATAGCATTAGGATCTTTGCGTTAGCAGACGTGTGAAAATCCATATAATTTTTCACTCTCTTGTAGATGTTTAATGGCCCTAGGGGAGCCAAGCTTTAGCTCATGAATCACCTGCAACTCTGAAGCAGTTCCTATTTCTTGCCTGTTCCAACTGTGTTGTATATGAATCACTGCAGGGCTATGCTAGAATGGGATCTGCTAAGCAATATGAATTCCTATAGGAAAAAATGGGTCAGAAGAAGTGGTGAATCCAGTGTCACTTTGTATTAGACCCAGCTGTAGACCTTGCCTATTCTTGCCCTGTGTATTCTCGTGGGAGGATGCCCGGGTCCTTTGGAAGACATCTCACCTCTTACTTGGGAACCAGACCCAGGGGCTCTTACACTTTCAGACATATGAAGATTTTAGCATGCACCTGTAGGAAGAAGAATACAAAGGTCATTGACATAAGGCGTACATAAGGAACATTTTCTCCATCTTTTTTTCTCTCTGAGTTGGCAGGATTTGGTAGTGTGGGGAACCAGAGTAACATTGATGACATAGGCAGTAAGTTTCTGCACACAAGATAGAATGTGTACAAAATGTGTACACACGCTAGCTTGAAATCTATCCCACACTAAGAGCATAGCTTCCACCCTTCTCCCTTTTGATTTAGTATGTGTCCGGGTTTTCTGTCAGCTGCAAGTGGGTTAGCCTTTCTGGGGAGTGGGAAACTTTTCCCCTCATGTCCAGTTTAGTGCAGGTTGGCAACTTCACACCAACCAAAACACTATCTTGTCTGGTGAGTAGATAGTTCAGAATGCCACAGTTCATCAGGTAACAGATGGCTGACACAGTTTGGTCAGAAAGGGTCTGGAACCTTAAAAAGCCAGAGCACAATGGCATTAAAGAAGATGATCAGTAGAGTCAGTACACTGAGGAAGGAATTGGGTAAAAAGTTGCAATGGGAGGGCGGTGCAGTCTCCGCAGCGGGTAAAGGGACTGATGACAATTCTCTAACCAAGGGAAACAATCTGTGCTGTATCAGGCAGTGCTGAGTAGTTCTTTGATTAATTAATAATATTTCTGCTTATCCATATCCTTTGCATGATGGCCTTCTTTCCTCATGTCTGTTTAACAATTTAACCCCAACTATCTTAAACTAGTGCTCATTGAAGATTAAAATAGCTCAGCTATGGAAATAGCCATGGAATTAATTTTGATATTATTTGAAGTTTGGAAGACTACTTCAGAAGCTCCATCAAACATTTCAGACACAAAAGTACCACAGCCAAAACATGTACCAAAATGTGATAGAAATTGTGTCTTCATAATTTAACAAGAACACAGTTTTATCTTTATTGTTATTTGTACCTAGGCTTGAGTGTATATGAAAGCAGGAGGACAGGAATGTCCAGGAATTTATTTCTCCTAAACTAAGCAATTATTTAGTACTCTAAGTGGACATGGTAGTATAGTAAGTCAATACATAGACCTTCAGTTCTGAAGACATGCGATGAAGTACAGTTCAGTTCACCAGTAGAATATGTTGGATAAACTAGGACTTCATACACATTCAATTACTGAGCTGAGAGATCCAAGTTTTAGTATTATGTATGACAATATCTGATAAACCCTCTGATCCTGCACTATGCATATTAGCTTTTTAAGATTAAGCAGAAAATTATAATTTAAATTAGTCTTTCTGATGCTTATTGGACCAAACATTTTCACCATTTCTTGTAAGTATGTGGAATACACTAAATCTCAGTCTTGCAGCTAAGTAAAGGTGACAACAATGATTAAAAGACTGCGCATATTTCACTGAAAGCATTTATATGTGTAAATCTGGTGAGAAATGTTTTATTAGAATGAAAAAAATCTGTAATCCATTAAAAATTAAAGCAGAAAAACACTAAAAATGGGATGTAAAAATGTTTCCTGTCTGAAAACAACAAAAGTGGGTGCCAGCTAAGAAAATTCAATGTCTTTGATCAGTAATTTAATTATTGATGTTCTTTAGTTTCATTCACATTTGTAAAATTTCATGGAAAATCTTACAAATCAACTCAGAATCAAAATCTCATTGTTTGGATGAACATGAAAATGCTTATCTAGTATTCTCATCAGTTCGATAGTAACCCTCCAGAAGTACAAGCAGACTAGGAATCCTGGCCAATGTCTAATTGCTATACATTCAAAGTGATGGTGGGGGTTTGGAGAGACTGAGAAAGAAAACAACTTACTTATTATTATGTGAAAACAATAACCTAAAAATAAGATATGCCTGGTTTTGTATTTGTTGACTACTCATCTTAACAGCTCCATAACCACAAAGGAAACAGTTTCATTTAAGGCACTATAGAGAGAGTACTATCTGAAGAGGGCTTATTGCTTACTATCCTTCATGAAAAGATGTGGCTTTTAATGAAATATGCATAAAAGTCATTTTAGATATGTGACCTACATAATCATACCCGTCCTGAGAGGCTAGGGTAGAAAATTATTCTATTCAGAATAATTACGCTCCCTCTTTGTATTATTTCTCATTAATTCAATATTCTTCTAAAAAATAAAGCTCCCACAACAGTTTCAGTAATAAGCCTTTCAGATTTATGAGCTATTTTTATGCTAGTATTGTTCTATAAGACAAGGCTCCTTGATCAATTGCCAGGTAACTGTTTCAGTCTTTTCCCAACACCCTGCTAATCCAGCACATTAACTTATTTTTAATTGAGTAACTTCATTATTCAGAAAATCCCCTTTGTCATACTTCCGTAAACATTACCAGTATTTTATACAAACAATTATTTAAATATAATTATGTTGCTCCCTTCATCCCCATCTCTCTTCTTCTGCAGAAAAAAAAAGTTCCCAAGCAAAGAAGGAACATACTGGAAAAATTAAAGAAGCTTATCATCATTAAAATTATTCCCCAAAGTGCAAGACCAATTTTAATCAGAGATCCAGATATTAGACAGCTCTAAGATAAATTTTTGAGAAGCTTAAAAGTGATTTCAATATACTCTTATGAAGAAAATTACCCAGTTTTTCTGCTTGTCTGCAAGGAAATGTTATATCTGAAGCATATCATAAGTACACGTACAATGAGAATGTAAAAATAATGACTAAAGAGAAGTGATTCAGGTAGTAACATTTTTAGGTTGAGATAAGGAAGAGATTACAGTGACAGTTTGGTTTAAAGCAATATGCTTTATGTCACCCAAAATTATGGAATCATTGAAATTAACGTTCTTAGTTACCTAGTTACCATGTACCAGCTGCCTGCTTTTCAACTGAAAGAATGGCTTTGGAGTTCAGGTGCTCTTCCCTCAACACTTAATTATTCCAGCAACAGTCACAACAATGCCTCTCCTAAAAAAACCCAAACCGTAATTGAATGTTATCTCTGAAAGGATCAAGAGACGCTGAGTGAGGGAGGTGGTGTGATTAACACACTAGCTGCCTTTTCTACAGCATATTGTTGGTTCTCATAATGACTCTGGAACGCTTGACGTTCATGACAGACAGAAGAAAGAAACCACAGAGAAGAAATCTTTGATTGCCCTCTGTAATAAAAACTTTATATTTTATGAGTGCTTGTAAGAATCTTCCCACAATAACAATATTCTTATTTTTGCCAAGGGTGAGAAAAAGATATTCACGTCATCCGACATATATATTCAAAGTATATTCCCTCGGTCAAAACTTAGACATCAGTATCTTGCAGCACGTTAAACAATCTAGCTATAAAAGATATGCAAGCTGCCACTATAATTGATTTTTAGCTATACATGCCCCTGGTGGCCATTTGTTATTAATTCCGTTCATTTTCTACCTAACAGTAGCTCACACAGTAGACCTCATAGCACTGTTTTCTGCTTTCTGTTCGTGAACCATGCCTAAGGCAGTGAAGACAATACTAGTTTCAAGCAGACCAGTTATACAGCAGCTGATAGATCAGAAAAAAACCTACCGTGGAAAGAGGAAGCTGCACAGGACTTTAGCGAACAATTTGTTGTAACATCACTTTAAGGAATCCAGACATCTGCATGGATGATTTAGAGCCTCTATAGTGGGTAATCAGAAGTTGGCCTGTATTAAAGGCAAACTTGTAGAAATCAGCATAAGGAATATCAATTTGTGCTAATCCGATTTTTTTTGTATAGTCCTCTGTGGGAGCCTTTTTGTATTGAATAAATATATACATGAACTTTGAAGGCTAGCCTGCTAAATGGTGTGCTTAATTTAAGTACGTAAAATTAAGCAGTGCAACTATCCCCCCTTCCCTAAGTATCCATTGACCAAATACACCATTAAATGCTGAGACCTCATATGAGCTAATGTCTATTTTTTCTAGTAATGTTAAGCGCACTCTTACTTTTGATTCATGAACTTTTATTTCATTCTTATGAAAATGCATCTGGTATACAATGCAAGTAATTTCTGAGTAAAGTCTCGATCTTCTCCAGTCAAATACTCAGTTGTTTAGAATCGATCTTGCAGAAGAAATTCAGTACCCAATATATGGTTGCTGCACTGAATGCAATTAGAGAAAGGATTTAAATAATGAAGTAAGCTGTGTTATTTCTGGCAGGTTTTTTATAATTTAATTTTTTTTTTTTTAATTTAAAACTGATTCATCATTTCTGTATTTCAACATTAAGGGTTTGTTCCTAAAGGACCATACTGTGTGCTAGCTAGCTAAGCTCTCTGCCTAATGTCTGCAGATGCATATTAAGGTGTTGAAAGTGCTTTTTATGTTTGTTGATTAGAGTGATCACAATTATGCCTAAGAGGTCAACCGAAGGGTGCCAAGAAGCAGATAGCAGCCTGCACATTGATTTAACTAGATGTGAGCAAGTGCTGAAAACCATTTACGCTACAAATATGATGTTGCAGAACCTGAGTGCAGTACAGTTCTTTAGCTTGGTTGCCATGTGGTAGTTCAAGTTGAAATCCACCCATGATGAAAATACTACTGATCTGACTGAGATTGTCTCCTACTATATACCAATACTGTACTGCTGCTACTAATAGTAATACTACTATATACTAATACCCCTGATACTGACTACTGATCATGCAGTCATTTCTAAAATTCTACCTGCTAACAAAAATTACCCTGCTTCCATTTACTTCTGTCATTGGTATTCTTTGACATTTCTGATGCACTGCATGGTAGAGTATTTAAAACTTCTTTAAAGCTGTGCTAATTCAGTCTTATATGGACGAACCAATGCCATATCTCTCTCTCTCTATATATATATGTCTATCATGCGGTTTTTTGCTTCTCAGTTCTGCTTTTGTGCAGACTTATACCACTTTCTCCATAAGGGATGTTTGCATGGAGTTGTGTGTAGGGCTAGATGGTGGTAGAATTCTCCTGTGGAAATTGCCTTAATATCTTAATGTGACAAACATGTGTGGTGGGTTGTTTTTTTGTGTTTGTTTTGTTTAGGGTGGCTTGTAAAATGAAATACGTAGTCCTTTGTATATTTTTTTTCTCTGCAGACAGTTCATTGATGCAAAACAGGTTCTATCTTTCTAACTGGATATCTAACCCTACTAATTCATAACAACTAAAGACATGAAAAGCAACAAAGCATTTGATTCATTGCCTGTATGACCCATTCAGAAAAGCATAATTCATTAGATTTTTATTCCTAAACTAATAGATTAAAAAAAGATTCCCAGTCCCTCCAGAAGTATGGTATCATGCATAGTAGTGTGCCTGATTTTCTGTTTCAGGAAAGTTTTGTGTTTCTTGTTATTCAGTGTTCTGAATCATCATTTCTGTTGGCAGTGTCTCTTTGAATACATGATTTTTTAAAATTGTAATGTATCATGGGAAATGATGGAGGTTAGAAGTGCTTTGGAGAAGTATATCTCTGTGTATCAGAGACGGATGTGAAGAGATCCTTTCTTGGAGTGACTGGTAGTGTTTATCATGAGGAAGAAGCACTGTGAAATATGAATGATTTGTGCAGACACACCCAGAAATTACATTAAAAGAAGACTAAGACTGCAACTATTTAGTATTCAGAAGTTGGGAAATGTCAGTATTGCTACCTGACCAACTTAACAAAAGTGGCATGACCTGAACTATATGATTGTATGATATACCTGCCCATTATGCTCCTTTACCCAGCTGCAGAGCACATTCCTTGTTCAAGGTGCAAGACGGACAGTACTCACTGAGCATCTGTGTAATATTTTCTCTAATATTTCTGGCATCTCTTTTTCCCCCAACTACATACATGCACACTACTTAAACATGGCACTTTTTAATTAATAATTTATTTATGAGCTTCTAAATGATGTTCATAACTAAACTATGAGTGCTTTTCCACTCATATGAGTACCTTTCCACAATGTGCTTGCAGAGTGGGGTAGCACTGTTAACCTCATTTTTGTAGAAATACAAAGAGAGAATACAGAAATTTGAAAGTAAAAAATTTGCACTTACTGTAGGTGCCTAATTTGAATGTTTAGAGTCTTATTTTTCAGACTTATTGTATGGTCGCTTAGTATGCTTAAAGCATAACTCCCATTAATTTCAGTTGCAGCTGTGGGAATTTGGCACTTCTACAGATCTCAAGAAGGGCATTTAGATACCCAGAATATACACAGTATGCAGTTATTAGCATGTGACAGTCTGTTTTAAGTGACTTGCACATTCTTACATATGAGCTCTATCCACAGGTGTAATCCATTGTTCCAGAATTAGTCATCCCCTAGATTTATTCTCTTTCCTTGACTACTGCCTAAATTGTGTCCATTCCTGGACTCCGTCTTCTTGCCTAATCACATTTCTTCCACTTGCTGGTGCCCAAGTTCTAGTTTTTCTTCAGCTCCAGGTTCCCTGTCTGTTCTGGTTTCCTATCCCACCATCTCTCTGGATCCTTGCTGAGTCATTTACAGTGGCAGCTTGTATAGACACAAAGCCAGACCTGAGGCCAGGGCAATTTGCTTGAGGAGCATTCTCTGTACTAGCTCTGGAGCAATTCAGCTGTTAGCGAAAAGAAGGTCCATTCCCAACTTATACAAGACTGGGGCACTTTACAGTGACTTCCACAAGATGCATACCACCATGCAGCTTATTTTCCTGTAGGAACACGTTGTTGGGTTCAGGAATACCTGAGGTGAACCTAGGCAATTCCTATATATACTATAGTGTATAAAGTCTGTCAATCATCCCTTCATTTCTCAGTCCATGCCCCTGCTGTATCTCCCTGCCTCATTTGCTTTGTCCAAGTGTTTCCAAGTTTCTGTCTCTGGCAGTTTCCAGTCACAGCAACTGACTGTGGTGTCTGTGCTTCAATGTCTTCCTTCTCATTTGGCCTCTGGTATACTGGACTTCTGAACTACAATATACATGGCAAGACAGTTGTCTCTGAGCTTGAAAAATCATTGGA
Organism: Mycteria americana; assembly: GCF_035582795.1. Lineage (NCBI taxonomy): Eukaryota > Metazoa > Chordata > Aves > Ciconiiformes > Ciconiidae > Mycteria > Mycteria americana. The sequence continues at coordinate 47,955,925 of NC_134371.1, read as the reverse complement.
TAAGTACTAAGAATGCTCTTTTTATTAAATGCTGTTCTGTTCCTCTTGTTTTGATTTTCCCTTCTATGTTTCTCATTATTTCATTGTGAACTTAATTCTGTGTTGATTATTTAATTAGTTTGTATGTGCAAAACATCTCTTCTATAATTTAAATATTGACTACTCATCATCTCAACTGGGAAAACCTTCTCGGGTGCAAATTGTTTCATATTCCTACTTTTCTCCCATCATCATTTACAATTATTAAAATAATTTTTGAACTTTGAAAGGAAAAAATAAAATCATAGATGTAACATAGATAAAACAACAGAAGATGGATGGGATAAAATCATACACCACTGTTTTTATTGTATTCAGTTATTTCTTTATACTTGATAAGAACACAGGACTAGAAGTGAGCTTGTTGGAAGGGAACATCAATTCCAGTGCTCAAAATTGTAGACATAGGCATGGTTTGAGGACCAGTTTAAAGACTTGAAGGATACTTATGCTGCATGTTCTGAACCAACTCGCTATAACAACTCCAGTACTGTAGTAAAGATCAAAGATTGTAACTGTAGTGTGTTACAAGAAGAGAATGTGGATACTAAACGAGCCTTGTAGGCATCTCAAAATATAGTAAATTAATTAAAAAGCTGCTAGATGTACTCATGCTTCACTGGGTGTTGGATGATGTGGAAAAATTGCTAATCTGATGTGGAGAGGAAAACCAAATACCTTTGACTCTGAAGTTGGCAACTAGCATGCAAATGGAGCTCCTGAAGGATATTAATGAAAGCAGGAACAGGGCACCCAGATTTGTCTCCGTAGAAGAACTAGTCTTGCCTCCCTAGAGAGCTACTGCCAACATTCTATGGTTCCTTGTTATAATTTATAAATTTCCTGCTTTTCTAACAAATTGGAGTGTCGTGGTAGTGATACTAATACAGAGCTTTCAAGTTTTGTGTTTTATTAAAGGAGGGTTGGAATTCATAGAAAGTAGTTTCTGAAGAAGCTGAAAGGCTAAATTTGGATTTGACCTTGTATTTGAAAATCCAGGAATGATTGCCATTAGCTAGTTGTTAAGCTTTTGAATCTTTCTGCTTGATGAGGCAATTTTATTCCTTCCCTTGTGTGCCTTTTTGAAGAACATATGGTAGGGTTTTACATAGAGCAAGACTATACTTTGCTTTACACTATCGATTTATTGTAAATTGTGACTAGAACCAACTCTGAATACAGATCTTTCTATATACTGTCCTGTTAGCATCTATAAAAGAAAAGAAAATTAGATTTGGGAAAGTACATTTTTGGACTGGCCCTTTTTAGAGACAGAAGCCATGTGATAAATTCTCATCTCCACACCTCTTTTCTCTCACACACACTTCTCTTGATGTACATACATGCTCCTGCTGCTTGCAGTAGAGGAATAAGACTTGCCTAGTCCTACATGAGAGTCTCTTTTTTTGCAGATACTAGAACTGTGTTAGTCCATTTGACACAGGGCATGATGGTTTATACAGCTGATTACTCATCATGAACCCCAAATTCTTTTAAAAATCACTGCTTTCCAGAATAAGTAGTTTCTCTCATCACCTGGCATTTGTTCTGTGATTTCTAGATGTAGGACCTCATTGTTTGTGATGCAGATGATTTCATATTTATTAACCTGCTGTGTCTTTGTTATTTACAGTTTTCCTAATGATTGTGTCATCATCCAACTCTCCCAGTGATAATTTTTGCATTTTATTCTGGATCCGAGATATATATCTTAAAGTGTGCTGCTCCAAATAGGGCACAATATGCCAGTTCAGACCCAGGGTAAGTGGATACTTGGCACATCCCTTCATTTTGACAGCTGTGACTATGCTTTCCTGACAGCTTTTGCCTGGATTTGGAAGTTCTATATTGCCACTGTTTCCCAGCCTTTATTATAAGGATGTCATTTTAACCACTCAGTGTTTGAAGGCCCCATGGTATTTTGAAGATGCACTTTCTTCCACTCTTATCCTTCAAGTTTGTTGAGGAATGAAGGAGTTGAATGAGTTTGGGATGAATAGTATGGTATTTAAATTTGTGCTGAAATAGATACATTTAGCTACTTTTACTTCCTCATATGCTTCCAAAGAAATTATTTCTAGAAGCTAATATTACTACTCTTTGAATGGGTATCCGTTGGAATGCTCAAGAAGAATCAGAGAGATTTCATTTATGTTAGAGACTTCTCATTGTTCATAGAGAGAAAAGTCTCCTACCACTTATGCCCTGTAGTTGTGTGAGCAGTTGAGAGCTATCTAGCATGGTCAATCTTTTTCCCTTTCCATTGCCTACTATTTTTATCTCTGGTTCAGATCCGCTGACATTGCTGAACAAGCACAGCAGCTGTGGTAAATTTGAGAGAAGGGAATACCTGGTAAAGACAAGGTCATTTTCTCTAAAATCTATTTGGAAGAAATAGTCTTCAGTCTGATAAGAGGTAAAACTGCTTTATTAGAGTTGTTTAATCTTCCACAACCTAGTTCAAATCTAATTAGGGGACTGTTGAAATTTACTTTTCACATGGTATAATGAGTAGGAAAGGCCAACTGAAAAAGCTTCTTAGCACTCTTACAATAACATAAACTATGGCTCACAAATTAAATGTTTTTGTAGCCATGAAAAGAGAAAAGGAACAGCCTCGTTACAAATTTCAAGACTAGACTAAAACAAAGAATGAGCTTCAAGATAGTTACATTTTGTAAAGTGCTGTATTCTATGTACTGAAATGTTGATTTTTATTATCCAGCAATTTAAGAACCATTGTTTTATTCTTTCTAGGGCTTTTAAAGAAAGTTTTCTAAGTAATAGGTCTGTCCTTATAGGGGAATTGATTTGTCTCTCTTTGAGCATTGTTTTTGATATCTATTTCACCCTAGCATTCTACCATATCATTTGGAAGCTGATCATAGGGCTCCAAGCACTGTGTCTGCCTATATTTAAATTCAACAGCTATCAGCTATCAGTATTGTGTCTAAAAGTTCATTTATTATAACATAAAAACATTCTTTTCCTCTTCTCTCCCCATCTCTTCTTCTTGTCTCCTGCCTTCTTTCCTCTTTCATTAACAAAGACTGAAGATCTTTGGTACTCAAAGGTAGTTCTACATTTCCTCTATTTCCATTCTAAATACATTCCATTTGCTTATGAAATTAATTTTAGATAAAAAAAGAAAAAAGAGAAAAATTCCCTTCCAATTATGTTTATAATAGTGTAGCAGTGGTTTTCTTCATCAATCACAGAAGCTTTATAAAGCTTTAGTATCGTAATTCCTCGTGTATTTATGGATGTAATAATGTTAATTTCAAGCTGTCTCTTCCATTTGCAAAACATAGTTTCTCACTGGAAGCATTTGTTCCTTTTTCTTCTGTACACAGGCTTTAAAAAGCTCATAAAGTATCATTTATAGATGAAGTTCAGTCTCTTGTATTGGAGCCACATATCTCCTAAATAAGCAGGCCTAAATGTAGCAGGACAAAAATGGATTCAACACCGAAGGGGCTAAAGCTATACTAAAAGAACAGAGGAGCCGATAATTGGCTGTTGAAGCTGAGTGTTGAGTATTTTGGAGTTTTAGGTTAGCATTCTATGTCTGGTGTATCTACTTTCCCTAGTCACTATTATTTAGTTTGTTCCTTGAGTTTCCTCTTTGTTTTCTGAGTCTAGAATGATATGAGTATTTGATGGCAAGCTCAGTAAGGAAGGAGGAAAAGTCTCCAGACCACAGTTTTCTGCTGTTGACGTTGGAGTGAAGGCTGAGGAAACCATTAGGCTCAGAGTATGACAGTGGCCAGATTATGCCCTCTAGACTCCCCCTTTTTCCTTAAATGCCTGTATGCTTCTGAGGACATTGACTTCTGGCTTCTTGAAGCTCTTCACTTTCTTGACAGTCTGGCAGTAATGCAATTGTCATGCTAGGTATGAAGTCATTTGGTAATTTACTTAAACCAGTTAAAGATGCTTCAGAATCCAAAATGTTATGCCTTAGAGGGAGGTAATTTACTAAATGATCCTGAAACTATAAATATATATATGTCTCTGAAATAATTTGTACTACCTCCACCTTCTAGTATTAGCTATAGGGAGTATTGAAAATAGCTACTTGGTAAGGATTTTAATAAAAATCTTATGTAACTTCATATTTTGCATAAAAAAAAATCACAGCAGCTGAGAATAGGAAAATGTGCTATTATCATAAATAAATACTCCATGATGAATATTTATCATATACCTTCAATCTAAATTTAAGTACATTTTGTTGTTTATTTCATTTCTTCTTCCTTTTCCTGATTTTCACCTGGATGGCTCTATTTTAAACAGGCACAATAAAGAAATTAGTAATGACTGAATGTTACCTTGGCTCAGCTTAAAAACAGTGCCAAGAGGTAATCAAATGTTAATGTAGGTCAACATCATCCCACTAGTCATCATTGATATACAGCACTGGATATTTTTATGTGTTCAAGGTCAGCATCAAGTTCTTCCTATTAATATTGTTCACAGTATTCAGTGAAGAACTGGCTTTGCTCCTTGTATTTGTAGCAAGACTTTTCTTTTGATACCACATGCAGACCAAGAGCCTTCTGAGCTGGAGTATCATTTCAGTTAAATACATGTTTGACCATTTGCAACCTCAATAAAACCGCTTTATAATATAGCTCCTCCTCAGAGATTTTTTTTTTTTTTTAAAACATCTGATAATTATTATTTTCTCAGAGAGGTTTTGGGAAACAGAAGGCAGCAAAGTGTCACACAAAATAGCAAAGCAGTCCAGGAGTGCATGCATTTATTGAAGTGTTCCTTATAAAATCTGTCTCACTATAAGTGATGATTCCCTTACAGTATTCAATACACAAAATAGTTTTAACACTCCACTGTACTAAGAAGTTATCTAATTCTAGATTTTAAGACACACCTTGAACAAATTTTAGTTTATAATTAGTAAAAAAGAAATGCAGATATGTTAAATGACTCAAAAGGCTTGCATTCTTACCCCTGAACTTTGAATTAAACTCCAAACACTGAAAATATCTGTAACATCAAACATAAATGATCACACTGAATTGCTTCTGAAGAGTCAGTTTCCTGTGATTTCTTTGTGGGAAAAAAAAAAAAAAAAAAAAAGCCATGTGGTATTTTTAGATTCTTGGAATTGAACATTCAGATTGATCATAAATGTGCCACTAAATAGCATATGGCAAAGTAAACAAATCCCAGAATGCTAGGAGAGATGTTAAAAGGTGGATAAAACATCGTCATCCTATTGTATTTATTATTGAAATATGGAATGCAGAGCACAGGCACATAAAACCACTTGAAAAGACAGCTTGTCATCCTTCTGGATGTATCTGAGAAAATAACACATTTCAGTGAAATGCCATGGAAGATTAACAAATTAATTATGTATAAGCTGACCTCCTATATCCTTGGGCTCTCGGTGCTATCTCACTCTCTCTCAATGCCACTCTGATACAATTTTAATTGGAACCACAGTTCCTTATGCCTGTTTGAGTTTTGTTTTTTTTTATTGCTGCTGCCTTGCATGGGGAGGACTACCTCTAAAAGCAGGAAACATGCATTCTCTTTAACAGTTTTTCCTCTACTTCAAATAGAAAACCTAATGCTAAAGGAATATGGAATGCAGAAACTGCTGAACTCCATATTGGCATTAGGATTAAACAGAATTTCTTTGCAGATTTATCAAATATAAAACAATAGCATTCTGTAAACAGCATTGATTGAGTACATTACATGTAAGAGACGTTTTAGAGAAGAGCAGGTGCAAGAAATAAGTATCAGCCGTTCAACTAGTCCACTACACTTCCAGTGTAAAGCTTTTCTGCATTTTTTCTTCAGCATTTTGGGGGCCATATAAAAATGAATCAAGTGATGTAGCAACTCCCTGCACCGAGAAAAGAAAAGCATCAGTAAGCAAAGCTCTGCTTTTTCTCCACTGAAATTCTCTCTTGCCTTTGCTTTTTCATTAATTTATTTTATTCATTTATTCTCCCTGCTTCTAATGACTCTTACTATTCATAACGTCATTAAAATATCATTTGCACAGAAGGGTAAACAGTATCATGATCAAATACAGGCTGCACAGGAAATGGCATAAGCAGTAGTGCAAACTTTTTAAAGCCATATGTCCTTGAACTCTTTACTACTTCATATGTTGTTCCTTCACTACGTTGAAGGTATCCAGAGGCCACGCTTGTCAGAACACTGTGTCTGAGACACAAATAGCCATACCACGTAGCCCAAGACAGGAGTAATAAGTTAGCTTGCCCTTTCTCTTTTTTGCTCCCACAGTAGCAAATTGAGTGATTGCTGTAGAAAGGATTATGCCTGCTGTACGTTGAAGGAACATGCTCACGAAATGGAGAGGTGAGAGTCACGGTGGGGAGGGGCAATACTTGCTAATTATTTCCAGAGTTTTACAGCAAGTGTGTACTGGTGGTGTAGCACAGAACCAATCTGGGGTCTAACTTCATTCTGCAAGGAAATTCCTCTATGTTGCCACATACATTCTCCTTTTCCTCATGGTAAATGCTCTATTAGAAGTTCAGCAGCAAAGTAAGCTGGTTTAGGGCAGTAGATATCCTATATCCTGCAGGCTTAACCTGACCTTTAGAGTTTCAATTAACACATTTATATCAGCAACAGTCTTTTTCCTCTTTTTAAATTCCTTGGACCTGCCTGGTAAAAATAAAAATCTGTTCCCACAATGTTATTGATACTTTCCTGAAACAAGACGGACTATTGTATAAAATTTCCACTTTATGCCCAGCCATAAGGCAATACCTGTGGAGGAATAACAGCACAGACGCTTGAATGTTGTGAATGCAGTGCTTTAGACTCTGCATTTTGGGGGGGAGGTGTGAAGGGAGATAGAGGTGCCCTGGAGTGTGATGGAGAAGCACCTGAGGAAGGAGATAAGGTGGTTTGACGGGAAAGGCATGTGCTTGCCAGCAAAGCCCCTCTAGGCACAGACCCTAGTGGGATGCACAGTACTGTGGCTCTGGGCTGTGGCTGTTGCTGTTGCGTGGAGTCCCAAAGCAGAAGAGACGCTGCTGCACTCTGTTACAGATTCAGTTGATGCCAATATTGCAGGTAGAAGATCAGAACTCAGTAAAGGCCTCTTACTGACAGCTTGAGACTTGACAGAACTGCTGGTAAAAAACATCAGTATTTTCCTTCTTAATTCTAGAAATGCAAACTTGTAAACTTTGGTGAGATAAAAATTTGTTTCCAAGCCTGCAACTTCAATATTTTCACAGTTTATTTTGCAGCAATGTTTTTCTTATTTGCTCAGCTGCAAGTGAATGTAAGTGTATGCAAGTTAGAGAATAAGAGAGTGAGAGATTGCAGCAATGAGAGTATTTAGAATCTGATAAATCAGGCCAGTTTGAAGCTTCAAAACAGAACTATACTAGAGTGACATTTAGTAACAATACATATTGCCAATGGTTAGTTCTTAAACATTATTAATCGTTACCACCACTTCAAAGCAGTCAATTCTTATCAACAAGCTTATCCTAAATTAATGGTAATACCACAGAGCTGTGTAGTTAATGCTGATGGATATGGTCCTTGGTCTCAGTCACGAAGGCTGAGATGGTCAGGCTACGGAGCTCTTCGACAAGGGAAGATGGAACCATTGTGGGTAAAGCCATTCTTCCCTATTTTTCCTCTCACACAGTTAGTGTTTCTATATTCCTTGCCTCTTTTTGTTGTTATGTATTACACTTAGCTGTATTACAAAATGCTTATACAAAATGACAGTTTATGTTTATGTTAATTTAGAATACCTATCCCTGAATTCAAGAAAAGCAAATATTAATTGTATCCTGCTTAATATATTTCTACTTTATAGGTGCAACAGGCCTCTGCTCTTGCTACAGCTTTGTAGCATCTTTTTCTTCATTTATTTTCATAGATAGCAAATGTAGTCCATGAGAAAATTTTTATTTTCCCACAATCTAAGCTTTTCTAATGTAAAACTTTTAGATACTTGTTCTTTAAAAAATGGTACATACTCCGTTCATGTCAGTGTCTGGGAAGAGCAGAGATTGCCAGAAGATTCTTTGTAATAGTTAGGGGGACAACTCATGGGAAGCCTACATGCATTGCCTCCGTTCGAGCAGAGAAAGAGCTTCATTCCTGAACGAAAAAATAATTCCCCTCCTTTCTGCCCCCTGTCAAACAGAGGCTGTTCAGATATGCTGACTGGGAGGGCAAAAGAGAAAACTCAGGCCTTGCAAATCACCGGGTGCTGGTAACTTCTCATTCTAATTTGAATTCTGGACCTTCTTGTTCATTAAATCACAAGAAGGTCATTTTGTCTTCTCTTCCTACATATTTCCTACCTTTCATGATCTCATTAAAGTTTGAAATGTTTCATGTTTACTTTCTATAGGCTTGCACTACTTGTGCCTTACACTACTGAAGGTTAGAATCATAAAATTGTTTAGGTTGGAAAAGACCTTTAAGATCCCTGAGTCCTACTGTTAACCTCGCACTGCCAAGTCCACCACTAAACCATGTCCCTAAAAGGTTTGGACTATATGGGGGCTTTAACTTGCTGGTGTATGGTTTCTGAGCATCTAAGGCACTATGATTTCACCATGGGCTGGTCTGTTGGCATGTGAATCAGCCTCCTATTTCCTTACAGAACAAACAGCTACTTTACACCCTAGATGAATAATAATAGAAACTGGCCTAGCATATGTTTCATAGCTAGTAAGAGCCCTGCCTGGATCCATACAAAAAGGGCTTCCCATGAAACAAGTACATATTTATGGATACAGAGATAAAATTCAGAACCAGGTGGTTGGTTGACCTCTGTATATTTCTAATACAGACGTCTCAAAACATCACCTCTAACGGAATATTTTAATACTCTGAAACAATATTCTGTTTCTCTTACTGCTTTTTTCATTGTATCTCCCATGCAGTGCTCTTATTTAATAAATACAAATCACTAGCCTTATGCTCATCACTTATTTTACTTAATTGTGTTGTACGCTGGTAAGATTGTAACTGTTTTGACTCTGCTTGGTTTGTTTTAATCACAATCTCTCCTAAAGCACATTGTAAAGATATTTACACAGAAAGGTATGGTAAAGACATGGGGAAGGGGCTGTTCCACAAAGGAGTAGGGCTATTTTTTATCTGCTTAGACTTGTTCATCTGTACCCAAATGAAAGCTTCTTTAAACCATGGAGTGTCCTGAACTCTGCCACATTTTAAAGTGAGATCATTTTATATTCCTTTTGCTTGATGATTGCTAAATGAGATCTAGAGCAAACACAGCTTTGTTATCACCTTCAGACACAAATTTTGTGTCTAAGCACAGCAAATACATTTTTAGCTCTTCACCTCAGTACTTCCTATGACTAATCCTTGTAGCATTATTTTTTCCTCCCAGTTTTTAGTTTTCTTACCTGCCCCCATAATTATTAATCATTTTTCTGTTTCTCAACTGGGCTATCTCACACTGTGGTTTGTATCACTGTCCTTTGAATAGCAGCTTTCCCAAATGTCTTGGTTCTTTTTTGTTGTCGTTGTGTGTTGTTGTTTTTTAAAATAATGCTTATTTTAGCCTAAAAAAAGAAATGAATACATGAATATTACCAACCAAAAGCTAAAAAAGACCAAACTATAAAGAGGCAACAAATTCCCTATTGCTTTACGTAGCCCACAAATTCTTCAATCCTACAGATACCTTGAAATCACAAAGGAAAATAATTTTCCTTCATGTGGTCTCAGTTTTGTTTTGTTTTTTTTGTTTTTTTTTTTTTTTTAGAGAAAACCCAGAACACTTGGTAGCCACTTGCCAGTTAAAATCAGTTAGTTTTCACTCACCCATGATTACAGTCATAGGCAGTGAGTGCATGTAGCTGTTCAGAAGTTTCTGCCTGTCCAATTAGCATGACCTCAGATAATCCTGGTGAAAGACAGTGAGGGAACACATGTCCCTGTGAGCTCATTGCTTACCTAACAGTGAGGTTATTGCAGGCAAATCTGACAATCAGGCTGAATAGAATTCTTTCTTTCCTGGGGCTAATATGTCAAGGTACGGCACGAACTCATTTTGTTGCAAGCACAAACAGGCATTGTCATTATGTTCTGATTATGAATTTCCATATTTTAGTCTGATTATAAATTTTCCCAAATTTATATGGTCTCCAAGAGAAAGCATTTTAGCAAAAAGTGAAATATGTCAAAATATGAAAGATACGTACCTTATTTTTCCTGCTTCCTGAGGGCTCACTCATGTTACTGGGGTCAGTGGTCTGCTCACTTGAAGCACCTTCTACAATCACAGCTTTATTCCTTTTAGAGGAATGATGGTGTCAATAAGGAATATGAGTGTTAAATGCCTTGAAATAGCAAGTAATTTAGGATGATAACCAACAGAGTGACAAGGCCAAATGTGTCAGCTTGTGATACAATTTTTCTCACAAGTATATCTCCCACTATATCATGTTGTGTTATGTGTAGCCATGTGTTTATATATGTGTGTGTTGTTTTTTGTGTCTTTTAGAATGTTGTGACACTGTCACTGGAGTCAGTGATGCATTTTAAAATAATTTTTGTAAATGAGCCTCTTTAATTGCAAATATTCAAATATGTGGTACATTATGATCAGTGCTGTCCTCAGAAATTGATGTTAGAATGCAAAGGTGATGTCTTCACCACCTCCTGGATGATTCTGGTGCATGAGAGAGCCAGTGAGCTGGCTTGCTAGGAATTTATCTTGGACCTCTTCACTCCCTGTGTTACTGCCAGGACAGACTACTGTGGAGAACTCTCAATTAAAAAATCATGAAAGAAAATTCTGTTTAGTAAATCCCCCGCCACACCTCTGTTCTTGATTAGGTCCATACGAAGGTAATAACCTTTCACCTGTCCTTTCTAATTTGGTTTTTTGTGTGTGTGTGTGGTTTGTTTGTTTGTTTGTTTGTTTTTTCTTCAGTGACACACACAATTCTTATCAATCAATCTTTCTCACATTCTCCATCATTCAGGAGTCTCTTGTCTAGAAAAGTAGCATGCTACCATAGGTGAGGTTCATGATTTTATTTATATATCATTTATTTGGTTAATTGTGGAGATTTTCTAAAGATATTTCCCCAAGTTAATAAAATATCTGCAGCACTGATACAAGAACTAAATGTAGAAATTACTTTTGCAGACATCAGCATTTTTAACCTACATTTACATTTACATCTTCTCCTTCTCATCTCTTTTCTAAAGAAATCATGGTCTTACTGCTTGAAGACGATCACTTTAGTTCACCAAAAGACATTTCTCTAATCCACCAGTCTTTTGGAGAGCTGATCTGTATTTGGGGTAAAGAATTAAAAGAAACGACCCCCACCCCCGCTTCGTCTAGGCAGAGTAGGCACATTGCAACAGTACACAAGGAATTCAAGAAGTAGTTTTTTGAATCGGGTCAAATACAAAAGACAGAAACACCCATTATGTTTGTGTTCTGTATGTCATTCAGGACATAAGACAGCAGTGAGCAACTGTCGCTTTACTGCTGTAGCATTTCTTCATTAAAGAAATGGTAAGATCGACATAACTCATTGTATATAGTAGAAATAAAATGAATAAGGAAGAATATAGTCACAACATCAGTGTCCCCTGCTTTGAAAATAAACCTGTTTACTTATTTTATGTATCAGCTGGAGGCAATCACGTAGTGACAGCTTAGTATTCTTTTGATGTTATCTACCAAATTATATAAAATAAAAACATTTGTCTTTTAGTGTCACGATTCATTTTCATGAAATAAATTCTATTCTCAATTATAAAAGCAGTGTACTAGTACTGGGGATGTTTTGAAATTTTTAAAAATATGTTCTTATCCAGTCTTTAGGAGTCTTTGTAGGAAGCCATTTTAAAACCGGTGATAAAAGATATACTAATCCATTAGAATGCATATAGTGATATTTTGACTATTGTCCTGCAGGTAATATTTCAGTTGTACATTTCAGTGTCTACATATAGAACACAAATAAAGGCAAAACAAGCAAGTGGAAATTAAGGGAAATATTTGAAACAAACTTTGATTTTTATTTTAAATGTTAAATGCTTCCTCTTTGTTTTACTATTACTTCAAAATTGCAGTGGAATTGCCAATAAAATATAAACATAAAATGCAGTGGAACTGCAGGATGAGCTGTAAAATTCTTTTTTTATCCTCCTTTTATAAGTAGTTTTTCCTGTGTTCTTTTAAAAGACAAAAGAAAATGTGCCAAAGAATCTGTTCTCTAACTCCCATAAAGCAAGCTACCTGTTGTGTGTTGCAGAAAGGTACGTGCACAACTCCTGTTAGCGTTGACTCATACAGCACACTCAAATGTGCTCCGGGTCTTCCTTGTATAACATGTAACAGCATAGCAAATCTGACTTAAAATCCTTATAATGCCTCAATTTCCTGTATAACATGTATAATAATTTGACAGCAACAATAATGAACACCCTCAAAGATGCTGGGAACCAGTTCTCTCTATAGCTCGTTCTCTCTGTCAACACTAAAGACCACAATGATGTGAAAGCTGCACTAATTATCACAGCAGGAACTAGGTTGGAACTGGGCCCGGGAGCCCATGGGTAGAGGGAAAGAAGGGACTTTGTGGTACTGTACCTGTCTGGGAGCAATACTTATTCATAGTACAGAAAAAATGTAGAAATGGGTAAAAGTGAAGAAAATAGAGAAAAGCTATTTTTTTGTCCATGAAGTTTATTAGTATTCATGGTCAGGTTAATTAACAGTGCTCTATTGCCTTCCAGAACACTGACTCTACCTAATTTAAATGCCTATATCCCAGGAAATAAAATATTAATGTACTGACCGCTTTTTAGGACAACACATGTCATTTAGAAGGCTTAGAAAAATAGTCTGTTAATTGTTAAGCTAGTATCCACCCTATTTATAAAAGCAGTTCCACTCCACTATAATATGGCAGCATTTTAACTATCTCAGGCAATACCCATTTCTTTGACAACAAAAATTATTTTGGTTGTAGAATATTGTGGAGAAATAACTGGCCTGAAAAATAAGGATTGTATTTTTAAAGATTTGACATCAGGTTATGTCATATTCTCAAAATCTTGCACTGATACCAACATGCCTTTCCTAATTAAACTGCAGGACTAATTATAGTAGGGAATAATAATATAAAAGTAAAGGGGCAATCTAAAGAAACTTTTAATTATTTTTATTTTCTTCTTTTGCTCGATGCTTATCTGATTTGGAATTGCACTGACATTTATTTGCCTGATCTAATTTCAGCACATTGTTTGGATCTGCAAAAATGTTATTTCTCATTTCTTGCATTGTTTGGGCTTTTTTTCCTCCTTCTTGGTTTTATGGCAGTGGATCGAATTTTGAATATGTTATAAATAAAGTGTAGGTTTTACCATGGATCTTTGGACATAGGTGGATCTTGCCCTCTGAGAACAGAAAGAGAAAATAGAATGGACTGTGAGTATATATATATAAAATATCAGTTCTACTCGCACGTGCACCTTGAATACGAACTCTATTGTTTCAAAGAAATGACTTGTGATAAATCTAGAATGATTTAGTGTGTCTAAGAAGGCTTTTAAAATCATTATAGTAGGGTAAAAAAGGTACAAAATATAAGTAAAGGCTGTCAGTAAACTCATTGCAGATTTAAGTGAGTTTATCTAAAACTAGAATATGTCCTGATGGAGTATTTGGTGGTATAATGCCTGAAGAATTAGCTCTACAGGGTTTATTAGGAAAATATAAATTTTTATATAAAAATGAAGAATTAAATTTTGGAAGCAAATAGGAGGGAAATCCCTGAACATCATTGCTACATCGAGGGAAGTTTTAGTTGAAATTGTATCTTTTGAAGTCTTTTAAGAATTAAAATCCATGTGGAATTAATTAGCAGATCTGTAAAAAACACTAGAAAACAATCTAATGGAAAATCTAGTGGTGATAGTAGGCTTGCAATCAAAGTTTTGGTTTGTTTTAAAACTTAAAATATGCAACTAGCATATTTCCTGTGAAAAAGTTAGTTCAGAATAATAGCCAATGTTAGGTCACACAAAAACCATAATGCTCCAAAGTCTAAAGTGTCTCAGTTCTTCTGTACTCTTCCTAGAAATCACAAAGCATTAATGTACCATCTCTAAATCAGTCCTGGAGGGATTCACATAGTACAATGTTCTGTAAAATTGCATTTACCAGAAATTCACCCTGAAGAAAAAGACATGAGGCAGCTTAAGTGGAGGATGTGGTTTATTTTCTTGCTTGTCTCTATTGTCATGCAAAGTCTTTAGTAAACTTATTCTCTCATTTATTTTAAAAGTTTTCTTATCAGTTAAGAGATGGCTCGTGATAATCCCAGAAACCTCTGAATAAAAATCCCTTCTGGTATAGTCTGTAGAATGCTTTTGTAGTACTCCTGGCTCACTTCAACCTTCCCTTGTGTTGTGGTTTAGCCCCAGTCAGCAATTAAGCACCACCCAGCCGCTCGCGCATCCTCACCCCGGGTGGGATGGGGGAGAGAATTGGAAAAGCGCAAGTAAGAAAACTCATGGGTCGAGATAAGAACAGTTTAATAATTGGAACAACAAAATAATAATAATAATAAATTGTAATGAGAAGGAAAACAACAAGAGAGCAAGAGAAGAACAAAACCCAGGGAAAAACCAGTGATACAACCGCTCACCACCCGCTGACCGATGCCCAGCCAGTCTCCAAGCAGCGATTGCTGCCCCCCAGCCAGCTCCCCCCAGTTTCTATACTGAGCATGTCATCATATGGTATGGAATAGCCCTTTGGCCAGTTTGGATCAACTGTCCTGGCTGTGCCCCCTCCCAGCTTCTTGTGCACCCAGCAGAGCATGGGAAGCTGAAAAGTCCTTGACCAGTGTAAACATTACTTAGCAACAGCTAAAATATCAGTGTGTTATCACTATTATTCTCATACTGAAATCCAAAACACAGCACTATACCAGCTACTACGAAGAAAATTAACTCTATCCTAGCCAAAACCAGGACACATTGAAACCTCAAATAAGCTCAAATGGCTTATTATTAAATGGTGACACACAGTCTGTGCTAAACATGCTGGTTAAGCCATGTAAAAGTGTCTGTCTTCTTTTACGCTTTGTAATTTCTTAAAGAAGTACTGAAAAGATACCTTAACGCAATGTAACAAAATGTTAGAAGCGAGTGAATAGGAACATTTCTTGTTCCATCTGTGTTATGTAATTGGTCATTTATGCAGCAGCTATCTTCCTCTTGCTATTTCTCATCACAGTGAAACTATACTAGAAAATGATGGTAATTGGCTCCTTTGGTAGCACAATCCTCACACTGAAACTGCCAGTGAGATCAGATTATCCTTTCACCCCTAAGGATTTTCCATCTAAGTCAAAGTTGAGATGTGGTGACAGGTAAAGAAAATTGTACTCCAGTTAGCCGTGGCAGAAAGTGAGACTTAGAAGAAACTGGGAGAGGCAGATTGGAATACTCTTGAACTTGGGAAGGTAATAGAAAATGCTTTGGTGATCCCAGAGAAGAATATGCATAAATCTAAACTGATAGGAGACTAAGGAAAGAGTGCTTGAGGTTAGAATGAGCCCTACAATAACAAAGGACATTGGAGGGGGAAAACAGATAAAAGTGGATTAAAGTATAAATAAACATATAGCATGTTGTGAAGTTATTGCTGGGTATGTAAGTGGATCTTGATTTATAATTGGAGTATATTTGGTTATTATTGTTATTAACTGCCTGGAGCTGGTAGGGGTTACAAATAGTAACCCCCATCAGTCAGATCAACCCACTAAATCCACCTGCCACTTGGTTGTTACTGAGCATCTATTCTAACTAAACACAGAACCAGGCTTCAAAAGCAACTTGAGGCTTTGAAATTGATGCAGAGAAGAACAGCTCACATTTTTGTATTGCCTTATTCCCTAAATATATGTCATCTTTTTCCATTACTGTGTGGTAGGGATATGCGTGTACTGACCTTGCTGAATGACTGCAGCAAGTTGTGAATAATGTATGAAATACAAAGCTCCTGCCCAGTGCACAAAGAATATAGATAGCGTTGGGCAATCAGGGCTTTTCTGAACTGTTCTCATGCTCACAAGGTTCAGTCCTGTCCTAAAAGCTGTCCCTGTATCAGAGCAAGGCCAAAATACATTAGAAAGTCAAATGCTTTTGAAATTGAACTGTTTGTATTTTATTTCCATTTTTCCTGTAATTTTGCAACTTGATAATTATGATATTAGTTTCTAATGCTTCTAGAACACTGTTAGCTCCTACAATTTTGCCTTCACTTGACATACACAGATACTTTTGCAATTCTAATATCCCATAGGCATAGCTAGACAGTTTTCATCTGGCAAGACAGTAAACAATCTTTTACCAAAGATGAATATAACAGCTACTGATGGATATCATACTTAAAATGACTGTAAACAAATTTCTTCATCAAATCAGCCATGATAAATGAACTTCCTGCAGACAGGTAGTACTGAGATTTAAACTCTTTTCTAACCCCATAGAACATATGTGTTAAAAATGCTCTTCATATACATCTGTAAAGGGAAGTGAGTGTGGCTCGTTATTAGCTCTTCTTGACTCTTGATGGTTGGGGTGAGTTATCCGGTATTTGTTGGCTTCTCTGTCAGTTCCCAAAGACTACATTCAGCTTTATGTAAATGGGGAAAACTGTCCTGGGTGCTTGAGAAAGTACAGGTAATTTTAGTCTTTTGTTTTCAATAGCACATAGTAAAATGAAACAAAACAGAGATATGTAATACCCTCTGGCAGAAATCTGGAGGTGGATCTAGGAATGAGATGAACATCTCTGGATAGGTCATGAAATTGAGAAAGATAGTGTTTGAAACTAGAAGACACTACATTAAGTTTCATAATCACTTTTGACTTCATTAATTTATTTTTCTTCTTGTACCTAGACTTCATTATTGTATGTACTGAAAGATGGGTTGGTTAGATGAATGTTTTCTGTTAATAATTTCCTAGTTTGAGCAAGGCCTTGAAGCAAAACGCTGTCTGAGGAGAGTCTTTCCTCAGTCTTTCCTCACAGTATTTTTTCTTTTTCTCACATTCTGACTGCTTCATCTCTACAGCCTTTGGGATCACTTCCATAAGTCACTGATGAAACAACAGAATGAAGATCTGCTACAGGTAGTTTATTTTCTCACTACTTTTCTACAGGGGAGAAAAGACTCTGTAATACAAAGGGTTTTTTTAAAGGATGTTGCTTTTTGGCTCATCTTTTGAGAACAAGGGATTTTTTTTGTAGGTATGCATACTGTTTTGTGTTAGATAAGAGAATTGGTGGGGGGCAGCTTTCTAATCATCCGTATCATACGTGGCTTTGTAGCAGCTGGTACTATAGCTTTAATGTGACTCCTGAGAAAATTCGGTCTCCTGCTTTGTTTATGGTGGCTGAAGGTTAGCTAGGTCTATCACAGCCTTCAGCCACAAGCAGCTGATTCATTGATGCATTTGGTCAGGCTGTCGAATAATCTGAAGACATGACTAGGCTTTGAAGTTGAATCTATGTTCTATGAAAATCTTGTGCAGAGTATATAAAAAGATTCAGGACATGTCTGGCATGATTGTGCAGCCTGCCTGACAGAGGACGAGGATGACAGTTTTCCGGGATAGAATTTCCTAAGGGTTATTTGTGCTTTATTTTGATTTGTTGAACTTCTGTAATCCAGATGGAAAATGGCAGAGGTATGAGTAAACAAGGATCATCAGTCACTAGGATAGGACTATCTCCAAACCAACAGGAATATTAGAAAGGATAACTTATTGGTAATTAATTGTAACTATGCAAAACATTATGCCAGTATGGAATTGTTGTAGTTAAACCTGGCAGGCAGCAAAACACCTCACAGCTATTCGCTCACTCCCCTGCAGTGGGATGGGGGAGAGAATTGGGGGGAAAAAAAAAGTAAAATTTGTGGGTTGAGATAAAGACAGTTTAATAGAACAGAAAAGGAAGGGAAAATAATAATAATAATGATAAAAGAATATACAAAATAAGTGATGCACAATGCAATTGCTCACCGCCTGCCAACCGATGCCCAGTCTGTCCCCGAGCAGCAGTGGCCACCCCCCAGCCTATTCCCCCCAGTTTCTATACTGAGCATGCCATCATATGGTATGGAATAGCCCTTTGGCCAGTTGGGGTCAGCTGTCCTGGCTGTGCCCCCTCCCAGCTTCTCTCTGGCAGGGCATGAGAAGCTGAAAAGTCCTTGACTAGTGTAAGCACTACTTAGCAGCAACAGAAACATCAGTGTGTTATCAACGTTATTCTCATCCTAAATCCAAACCACAGCACTATACCAGCTACTAGGAAGAAAATTAACTCTATCCCAGCCGAAACCAGGACAGGAATCCAGCAGCATTCCTAAATTGTAGGTGGAATTAACAAGATCTACTAGAGCATATTGCAAGGGCTGTGTATACATATGCATATATTTCAAAATCCTACCAGCATTATCTTCTAGGTTCTTAGTTTCAACTTCAATTCCCTGTTTGCATTCCAAAGTTAAGCTCCATTGAACTCCAAGATACTTTTGGGAGTAATATTCAGAAATAAATTAAATGGTGACTGTCTTTAAACTTAGAATTTTTCAGTTTCTAAAACATAATGTATATTTGTGCTATATTTCAATACTAAGAATTTGCTTAGGCCTATGAATACAGCTACACAACTGATTAAATCCCTTTTGTATGAAGAAAAGACTTTCATGTCTTGCAGTAAGTGTGTTTCTATTTGCAATGATCAGCCATTTTTTGGAAAGTTAGCGGCAACTGCTGATCTAAGAATTAATGGGTATTTAGCCAAAGAATTTAGACAATCGAAACTGTTTCTTAATCTGATAGCAGGAATGAATGACAGAAAATAGTCCATCAATGATTTTGACAGCAAGATGGGTAAAATTTTATGTAGTGAAAGTGCAAGGAAAGACACATCAATCTAGTGTGATGACACATAGTTCACTTCGAGTTCTATAAAATCATGTTCCTATTTTTATTCCTGGTACAAACAGGTATGTTTCTATCTATCTATCAAAGGGTATGAATCAAGTACAATTTCTTTGGAGGTCTTGTACATATTTAAGCATCATATGCATAATTAGTAATAGATATGTTTATTACTAATATATAGTAATATAAATATATAAATGTTCCACTTTTCTGGGAAATTGTCATATGTCTATTTCTGATATAAGTGGTACCTCTGAATTACCAGTTGTAAACTTTCCAAAGCAGAAAAAAGTGTCAGAAGCTGAATGGACTTAGATAAATGTAGGTTGTTATTATTAATTATACTTCTCACAGAGAAGTGAAGCTTCCTAGAATACTAGAAATAAATCAAAGAGAATTGTTGACTGATTTTTTTTTTTTCTTTTTTTCTGCTGGAACAAATTAGAAAAAAAGATAACATAGTAGTTTATGGACATAATAGGTGGAGATAGAAAAACCCTTTGTGTTCATAGCCAAAAAAAAAAAAAAAGAAAGAAAAAATGAATGACATTTTAACTTTATTTTCATTTTTACTCTTATTTCTATTTTGTTCCTGAGAGACCAGACTTAGTGCAAACTTTTGGCCTCTTCAAGCCCATGGAAGTCAGGGGTTTCACCTAAAGCAAATCAACAGAGGAAAAAAGTGTAATCTTTGCACAGATTGTCTTCTGTATTAGTTTCTGGTTTTGTTCCACTGCAGAGGCAGTTTTAAGAGGGCTGTTTACTACATGCCCTGGACATATGGTTTGACCTATTTGAATTGTTACTCAGGAAGCTGAAGGGAGGGCTGGAAAGCTCATCTTGATTGAGTTTCCCGATTAAATGTATAAATGATTGCAACTGCCTGCAGATCATGCTGGTTACGATGGAAGAGAAACAGTTCTTTTCTGAGCTTCTTTATCAGGCCCATTAGATAAAGGCCATGTTTCCCCTCCAGGATGGACAGTTGATCAAAACTTTTGCACGTGCACACCGTCTTTAGAACTCCTGTTACTATGATTATGCTGTAACTTCTGTCTCGAGATCCACATTGAATAGCCATCACCATTTATCAGGCAGACACTCTGACAGACAAGGTGCTGGATAGAACATTAATGACAGAATATACTCCAAATGACCCAATGCATGAAGTCTTATAGCAAACTGAATTTGTGGGGCTTTAGTATACTTTATCACACTGATAACCTGATTTGGCATTGCTGAATATGAGAAAACCTCTTTGCTTGGGCTGTGTTTAATTCGCTAGCTTAATATGTCATGCCCTACTCTAGGCTGGAGCTGCTATTGCTGTGACAACCTTTTTACTTGAGTGATAATGACCCTGGGTGCTGCTGATGAAGGTGACAACAGAGGAAGTATTGGCTGAGATTTTTATAGCAGTGCTAGCAGTTCATTCATAAATTTTTTACACAAAATAAGAATGAGTCCTTCTGTGTTTATGCAAGATCAGGACCCTTGAATGCTACAGTAATATTAAAGTTTTAATCATAATGGCAGAAAGAAATCCTAACCCCTGACATAGGGCATTATCAGGCCTCAAAAGTGCAAGAAGAACAATAATGCGATGATGTATTTACTTAATTTTCTAATGGATGATGCTGAATATGCTCATAAAATCAAGGGATTGCTTTTCAGATGCATGGAGCATTCGTAACTTCTATTGACTTCAAATGAAAGTGCTTAGCACTTCTGAAAGGAGAGGATGCCATGTGAAAATCCATTATAAAATGTGAATTTTCATGCTAAAACTAATGGGAAAATGAGATTAATCTATTGTTAATTAACACTAATTCATTGTACAATATCTAGATATATAATGGAGAAGAGCTTCGGAACACCGCAGGTATAATACTGGCACCCAGATCAAATCAGGTTTACCTCATACTTACAGCTTCAACATGCAAGACTTTCAGAATATCAAAGTATAAAGGGAGCTGAGTGAGATTTGACCCTCTATCTTGTAAGAACATATTACTTAAAAGTTTGAGGAGGCAGGAAGAATGTCAAGGTAACCAGTACTCAAACCATATACGCTGTAATCTCTATGGAAATTTTTCTTTTCAGTTCTTGTTATTATATTGTGGAATAAGATACTCAATGTGGCTTTCAAGTGAGAAAAAGATTGTGAAGTTATTAAGACTTAGTAAAGTCCTCCTTTCTGAGAGAAATTATGTAGAGTAGGCTTTCAGCTCTGTAGACAACAGTATTTTGGGAGGAAGAGCAGCTCAGTGGTAGCTTTCTCACCTTAATTTAATGAACTTAAGAAAAAATTAGATTTTTCCACGTACGCAGAGTAGAACATACTTAGAATAAAATGAAAGATACTGCAATAAAAAAAATCATCTTGTTAAACCAAGTAGATTTTTCCAACCAGTAAGAGAAGCAATAGCTTTATGGCAGGAATTAATCACTGAGTGTATTTCTGAAGAGAAAGGGTAGGTTTAAATCCTGCCTTTAATAGAGAGGCATTGTTTTGTATCTGCTTTACATTCTGTTCATTGGAAATTTCACAAGCACTTTTGTCATGCAGGTAATCTAATGACATACATTGATAGTTTATGTCTATAGCTTCAGTAGGGCTGCTTTTGCATTTACTGGGACAATGAACTGTCAGGCAAGGAGTCTATAAGAACATGTGTTCCACCAATGTAACTGAACTGAAACAGCAGTCTGCAGGTCAGATATGTTTTGTGGAGTATCATATTTTACCCAAACTCCAATTAAGTCCTGAATGTCTACTTCTATGCATTTCCTTTTGATTGCTGATAGTTTAGAAATGTATAGGTGAGTATAATCACTCTCTCATTATCAGTCTCATCTTTTTTCTATACTTCTATACTATCAATCCAGTTGTCCTTTCTATCCTGTCTTTATTTCTGTCAGGGCAGCAGGAATGGCTTTCTGCAGAAATTTGTTTTTCAGTGGAAGATCAGCCTTTATTTTACCCTCTCTGGAGCACTGCTAGAAATTACTGTCTTTCATTGCGTAGAAGTGGTACAAGAAGAATAAATGTTGACTTCAGCAAGAGTATAATTATGTAATTATGAAATAGAATATGATATTTAAATTTTATTTACTTAGTGGATGATTAATATTTTCTTTACAGAACCTGATGAAAAATGCTTTGATGATTTTGACAGCAGGGATTTCAACCAATAGACTGATACTTGTTTTATTCTACTTTTAAAACACTAAGATTTAAAATAGGAATTTGGCAGACATTCAGTCATTAAGCCAGAGTGGTGGTTTTTTGAAATAATTTATACTATTAGCATTTTAGAAGAGTCTGCCTCTGCAACTTGAATTCCACTAGAACACTTGAGACAAATGACTCCATTGATGCAAATTGGCTACAGCGATTCACATTTATTGTATCAAACGCATATGAAGTTTTATTCCCATGGAATAAATTAAAAGAAGTTATATTTTGTGGGAACCATACAACTCTGTCTCATGAAAATTTCACAGTGAATTTTTTTTTTTTTTTTTAGTCTTTTATCTATTTAGGCTAAAATTTGCAATGAAAGCTAACAGTATTCTGCCACCTTTACATTTCAATATAATTTGAATGCAACAGTTTTATAGGACTTTCATAATAAAGCTGTTGCTCCAGAAATAGTCCTTCCTGGGCTTAAAACTAGAATGAAGCCTTATCAGGCTAGCAGCTAGGTCACAATGGAAGGGTTGCAAGTTACGAATACAGACATCCTGAGATCCTCAGCCTAACTGCCCTTGGTAGTTCATGCCTTATTGCCTAAAGAAGCTTGTTGTTCTCTAACTGATTTTTTTTCAATATCTTGGAGCTGAACCACCCTGTTGAAGTGTGCCTCTGTGCACAGATTGGGATAGTTAGTCATTAGAGGCCTCTTTCCTGCCAAGGTATGGTCTCAAGGCTTAATTACAAATGTCTTCAAAATACAGCCTCTGGTCCTTTATACCAAACTTCTCACACCTTGCAGACTCACTAGATGCTATGGGCCTTGCAAAAAATAAATCATAATAGAGGAGAGTTTCTGTAAACTTGTAGGCATCCTTGCACATGCTTTGCCTCATCATATCAGTAGTAATCTCTCTTTACATGACAACAGGGAATGTTATACTTTTACAAACCCAGCAGAATCCACAGAGATCTTGTGGAAGTTTATGATGAAAGAGTCTATTAATGTTATTATGATTTAGGTAGTGAATAATATTTAGAGTGATGAAGTAGCATCTAAAAAATTTATGGGAATGCCAGATCTTGTCCTGCAAAGTCCTGCTTTCCTTTCCTTCATCTCCTAATTTGATCAGAGAGTTGAGAGTTCCTCAGAATGAGATCCTTGTCAGATCCTTGAAATGCTTGTCTGCGCACAGAAAATGAAAAATCATGTAGTAACTTGAATAACAAAAAATGCATAACATATGTATACATATTGTGAAGCTCTGTTGTGCCTCCGGCAGAAGTATTCACAAGGAAGGTGAAAATAGAAGCATTTTAGTAGCTTTTACTTATGGCCATATGTTTCTAATGTATGTTAGAAAGGCTATTACAAATTTAATGTTCTCAAAATTCAAAAGTCTATGGCACATGATTAGCATCATGCAGTAGAAATAGATTGTTCCCTAGAGAACCAGCAGTGACGACCTACAAATCATTTGTGCTTCTTCAAACAATGTGTTATGAAGAAAGGATTGTGGGAGATCATATGAATCCTTTTTCATATCCTCACCATAAAAAGAATTGCAGTTATATTGGGAAAATATTCGGTCAGATACATGTTGTGAGAGGTGGTCTGTTTTTACATTCTGCAGCCAGAGCCATTGGCTGCAGCAACTCACTGACCATTTTAAAGATCTACAAACCAATGTCAGAGCCTATAGTTAATCTGTGTCCTCAAAAGTGAGCTGACAATTTGTTCTGAAAGGAGTTTTATCCTCCAAGGTAGCCTGGTAGTAATACTGACACAGGGAATTACTGAGTCAGACTGACAGTCACGTCTGGAAGGGTCACCCAGGTTTCTAATGACTAAATGCCTTATTCATAAGAAAGTGTTTATCTTATTTTCATGCATTTAGGAAACGTAGGTCAAAAGCCTAATTCCAAAGTGTAACTCCATGGACTTTGACTGGATTTATGCTGAGGATGAGTTTGGTTCCCATGAACTTACTGGAATTGTAACTGTTTTATCTAAATGAATCATGCTTTATACGTGTTTAGTAATCATTGGAGTGCATCATAATGGGTTCCAACTTATTTATTAATTTTCAGAAAAATTGTCTAATATTAAATCTTCCTCAGAAGGCAGTTTCACAGTTTCTGCATATGTGGTACTGAGCAAGAGGCTGCTTCAACTGAATACTGCAGTCAAAATGTTCCTAACACAAATGTGGTAAATTAAAAAGAAAAGGATGGATTTATGGCAGTGATGTTGGTTAGTGGCACCACTCTGCAGGAAAGGGGGACATCTGTGGCTAAAAGAGTAAAAGAATTTAAAATCAAGTTAATGGTCTGTATAATATAATGCAAATCCCAGAGGTCTAGTGACGCTGCTTTTAGCTCAAGTAGCTACTATGGTTTTAACAAAGATATCATAAATAAGGAGGTTAAGAAAGTGTTAGGTAACTGAGAGTTAGCTTGTCATAGTATTCTGAGTTATCATTAAAGTCAGTTTTAATGTTGGTGAATGAGCTTTAGACACAAAATATCAAAATTACTGTGTTCTTCAAGAACCTTATTGGATCTTTTCTGTTAAGGTGTCAGTTTATACATAACATCATGCTTAGTTTTTATATTGCACTTCTTATTAGTAGATGAGAAAGGAGGTAAGTATTGTCATTTTCTCACTTTGTATGTGAGAAAAACTATTGGGTTTTTTATGTGACTCATCAGCAGAATGGAGACAAGAACCCAAGTCTGTTAAGTCGCCTCTAGTACACAATCCAAGAGACCACTTGTTCAATTAAGTTCTTTAGGTTATTAACATGATTCAATTCAATTATGAAATTTTCTTTAATATTCAGGAAGAAACCTGCAGGCTATCCTTCAGAAGCGCTTATGCAACAGCTGTTAGAATACATAAACACCTTTTATATTGCTTGGCGTGAAAGCTCAGCACTCTTCATGATCTCCTTTCATATTCCATGCTGTGGGACATTGAGTAAACTGCTCTGTGATTTGCAGATGATTCATTTAAGTACTTCAATACTACCTTAAGTGTTTCTCTCTTGCTTCATACAGTCTTGATTTATTTTGTATTCGTGGCTGCAGTATATCCCACTGAAGAATTCAGCCATATAGATACAACTGGTCTAAGTGTAATGGAGTCTGCTTTAAACCAGGCAAAAATTAAATCAGAAAAACTGTCTGTGCATAATTTGATTAATTCATTTTTAGGTTAAATTCACTGAGGCAGTTTCTGATCTCAGTTGTGCTTAATTTAGGCTACTCTAGCCTTTACTATGTAGCTCAGGCTTCTCATTAGTGTGAGGAGGGAAACTGTGTTGCTCATGCAGTGGCATGGTTTCTATTTATCTTCGTGGTGTTACTTGTATTTCTGTGTTCAATGAACACAAACTGTACTTTTCCATTTAATATGTTGGAGTGAAGCCTGATTTTTGTCATAGTTTTTTGTTTTGACAGTAGCAGTTCAGCACTTTTATTAACAACCAATCAAACAGAAAGCCTTTCTTTAAGCTTAGGAAGTTAATAAATGAAACCCAGTGTAAGCCTTTTGAGATGTTCTTCAGTGCCAGTGTACAAGGAGGTCAATGACTGATGATTTGCCATCTAATCAGTCAATCACATGTGCATAAGTTATACCAGTGGCATTATTCTTTTGTGTGTTCAAAAGAAATGTTTTACTGACTTTTTCAAGTATACAAATAAGGAATGGAAATAAAACTTATGGACCGGTGAGGTCACAAGCCCTTTCTGTATAGCACAGAAAAACTGTCCTGGAATAACCTTCTGTTTTGGGCAGCAGTGAAGCAGGAATATGAAAATGAATTGGAAATAATTCATGGGGAAGCAGAAATATGTTAAGTTGCGCTTAATATATACTTGAAAAGTGTGCGCATACATAGCCAAGTTATGACTTACCAAGAGACAATACAAGAAATTCCAAACAACGTTTTAGGAGGGAGAAAAATTGTTGAGAACGGTACTGGCAGCAGGAGGCATTGGTACAAGTCAGCAGCAGCACTGATGTTATGAAAGGCAACATGTATGCATAAGAGCTATGTGAACTTGGGGATAAAGGGAAAGTAGTTAACTGCAAGTTGGTGTGGTTGCCTTCTGTTGCAGAAAGTGACCGTACAATGCAGATAGATTGGCCCAAAATAGGTGTCAGGGGAGAATAGTGACCATTAGTCAATGATACCCAGACTCTGAGTTGTGACTGATGTTCTGGACAGGATGGAGAAGCTGCTTGGAGCCGAAAGTCTAGTTTCTCCTGGCAAGCTGTTGGACTGATCATTCCATGCTGTGCCTGAGAAAGATGTCCTATCTATCATATAGCTGTGTTCTTCCTGAGGAATCAAGCCAAATAACATGGTCAGAACAGTCGGGGAATGAAAAAAAGAGGTGCAACAAAATATGGGGAAAATTTTAAGTTCTACCATATTACATAGTATTTGCCTAAGGGAAGGAGTTAAAACCATTGTAATACAGTTTGCTGGGAGTGCTATATGACTGAATCATTGGAGAGTGGAGTAGAAGCTGCTTGTATAAATCAAGCTTCAAAAGAGTTGAAGAGGCATTTAGCTCTCTGCTATCTAGCTGGTCCCAGTTGCAGGTCCATGGACAGTTCATTTGCTTGAGAGCATGGCTACAAAGTTTTCAAGTTTACATGTCTTTGCCCAGCTGTGGGCTGCAACTTGTGCAATAGGGCTGTGTAGTATTTAAAAAAAAAAAAAGCTAATAAACTCACTTGGTGGTGTACATGAGGAAGGGATAAACAGTGTCCAAATTAGGAATAAGTTTATGCATCTTTACATTATTTATGTGCAATTTTTCTTGACTATAGCACTGCCTTTGTTTCTCTGTTACTTTTCCATCCATCTGCTTGCTTATTCTGTCAGTTGGGTTTCTGTCTGGTTGTTTGTGATACTTTCTTGTTACGAGTACTGGGTTTTGTACTTCACCCAAGATTTTGCTGAACACTTGGGGTGTAAGAGAACTTTTCTCAAGACAGATATTGTTATGAGTGACATTTTTGCATTTCTTAGAGCATACTAGAGGTCCAGTAAGGGAGAATTTTGAACTGAAATGCTAGTTACAGGAATCTAGAAGAGTCCAGAGAGGATACTTTGAACATATTTTTAACAACTACACAAACTCCTAACAGCAATATTTCACATTGTTGTCTTACGCCAATAGAATTTACCTTTTGCAGAGAGGGTGCAAAGGAATCAGTACTTTTTCCCAACTTAACCTCTAGAGAAGAATAATTTTCCATCTTCAGTTTCTTGGATTTTGTTAACATATAGGAAATAAGAGGTTCTTTGATGTTAGTTAGGCTCATCATATGATTTAGGATTATTAAAGAAAATATTTCTCTGTAAGAACAATAGCAAATGGACACAGACTTGAGCATATTAATCATGAGATTGTCTTCTGTTATGTGTCTTCAGAAGTTGAATAGATATTCTTTCCAGAGCTGCCAAATCACTTTATCTGTGCAAGAAGAATGATGTCTTTGTAGCATTAGCTTTTTGGCTATCATCCCACCCCTCAGCAGCCATCTTTCATCACCACAGATACCACTGAGAGTTTTCCTAGGATAAATAGATCTGGGTTGTATAGAAGAGTAAATCCTAATGCTAAGTAGATTCTTTCAATTTTATCTTCCCAGAAGTGCTCAGTCTTGTCAGATCTCCAGAACAGATGGTTGCCATGCATATCCAAGATATTATGTTGTGTATTAAATATTAGTGTTTTCCTAACTACGTATTCAGCTGTGTTCTATGAGATCTAAACTGTGTGTACGTGGTGAAACAGGTACCTGTGTAACTAGTGAGTCCTTTCATGTCCCTCTATATGCATTTGTCTCTGCCTAAGAAAGGAAGAGGCTTGGGGGAGTAAATGGAAAAGGCAGGAAGGGAAGGTGACCACACAATTTTCTATCTTGTTTGTATGTTTAAATTTAAAAGTTGCGATCTACCCCAAACTGGCTCTGAAATCAAATATACATCTGGTGTTAAATTCTCAGACTCCAAATTGGCCAAAACCATTCAGATTTCAAAAATCAGTTTTAAAAAATCAAACAGAATTGTGTGCGGTGTTTTTATTTTAGTTTTAAATATGTGAGGGTAAACTGTTTTTCTCCTAGATCTAGGAATTATGTCCATGTGTAATCAGATTTAACACTGGACTGTTACATGAAAACTGATGTTCACCATATTACTCAAGGCAATTAATGAAAGATTTGCTGGTATTCTTTGCTTATTCATAGCATATAACTTTACCATTGCTGACCATGAAATGGAGCTAACATACTAACCTGAAGTGATGGAGTCAATTATGAATGATTGCATTCCTTCCTTTCTGATATCAGATCACAGTGCAACGTGGTAAGAAGTGAAGCCAGGACTGTCAGCTGCATTTCCCCCAAGCAAGTTTATCTTGCTCAGTTTACCCCAGTGTAATTCTGAACTAAGAATATGATTTCCACTAGTATTCTAAGACTTCCACTTCATTCAGTCATGGGACCAGTAGCCATGACAGTCTATGTGTAAGGTAAAAGTTGTATGCAGTGAAATACAAAAAGAAAAATGCTTTTTTGGCCCTAGTAACAGTGCCAAAAAAACAGAACCAACTTTTGAGTGCTTAAGATTTTGTTCAGGTCACTGGAAATTGGGAGCTAGTTTGACTAGAAGTTAAAAGGCTACAGTTCCACTTGGAATAAAATAGTACCAAGTTCTAGGAAAACGTGCTTTTAGACACCTTGCTCTTGAATTACTTTGATTAAGGGAATCTCTTAGCCATCAGTACTAAATTATCTTTGATCTGAGGGTCTAATAGGATTAATGATGGCTTGTAGAGGCCAACTGATAACTACTGACCTTTCAGTTTTTTCAGTTATGACTGGCAAGTAGACAGTTCCCCTTTTGCTCTCTATAGTAGCATGGGTTGATTGCTCACACATGATTCAGTCATCAGATGGAGTTTTATAATGACTTTTTAGTTAATATTTGTATAGCAGGGTAAGTATGTTATATCTGTGGTAAGTGTTCCATGAATACCATTTCGTCATTGATATCTACTTTTTTAGCTGGGTCAGTCACTACAGCACACAGACAAAAATAGTCTGTACTGTTGAATTATTCTGTGTATTTTTCTTTGAGACAGCAGCTGTGGTGCATGTAGCAAGTGTCATACCCAGCTTTAGCACTTGGCTATAGTATGAGATGAATAGGTGTGCTGCAGTTATAAACAGAGGAAGGAAAGACTTGCCAACTAAGGAGAATATCTATAAAGTATCTATGCCCCTGGTATTAGTATCACATGTTTACAAGGCACTAAAGCATCCACTGGCCATTACCAGCTTCATACACAGGAATCTTTCAAGGGACTTGAAAGTGGCAGGCTCTCTGAATTAAGTTTAAAAAAGAGTCTAAACTTTCTTTTGTTTCCCATGAAACCAGTGATCTGCTTCATAGTTTATACTAAAGCGTGTACTTAGGTGTTTTTGTCTCTGAGAGCCTGTGTGCATGAAAGCAGAATTTTAAATTTCAGGAATTACTTATGCAAGAACATTAGCTACCTCACTTCTTGAGTGAGGTAGCTCATATGATAGTGTTGTGGTTTAACCCCAGCCGGCAACTAAGCCCCACACAGCCGCTCGCTCGCTCCCCCCACCCAGTGGGATGGGGGAGAGAATTGGAAGACTAAAAGTGAGAAAACTCATGGGTTGAGATGAAGACAGTTTAATAGGTAAAGCAAAAGCCACACATGCAAGCAAAGCAAAACAAGGAATTCATTCAACTGCTTCCCATGGGCAGGCAGGTGTTCAGCCATCTCCAGGAAAGCAGGGCTCCATCACACATAATGGTTACTTGGGAAGACAAACGCCATCACTCTGAATGTCCCCCCTTCCTTCTTATTCTCCCAGCTTTATATACTGAGCATGATGTCATGTGGTATGGAATAGCCCTTTGGTCAGTTGGGGTCAGCTGTCCCGGCTGTGTCCCCCCCCAGCTTCTTGTGCACCCCCAGCCTACTCACTGATGGGGTGGGGTGAGAAGGAGAAAAGGCTTTGACCCTGTGTAAGCACTGCTCAGCAATAATGAAAACATCCCTGTGTTATCAACACTGTTTTCAGCACAAATCCTGAACATAGCCCCATAGGAGCTACTATGGAAAAAATTAACTCTACCCCAGTCAAAACCAGCACAGATGGTTTTCTACACAGAAATATTAAAATAGTTGGAAGAAATGAGGAACATTTGAGTCTCCATCAGCCCAGGATAATTGCAACAAAAAGGGAAGTTACTTTTGGTTATGGCTGTCTAATCAGTATAGGAGTTACCATTGGCATGCAATAGCATATAATTCATAAGTGCTCTGATAGGTTCCATGGATTAAGCAGAAATCCTTGTCAGTTTTCCTTTTGTTTAAGGTTTATCTGTTTAACATTTTGACAAGTTTGGAATTAAGGGGCACAAATTCCATTTAGGTTGGCATCTCCCTCCCCACAGAGACTGAAATATTGATACTGGAAGTTGCAAACATTCTTGCAAGTGCATATGGACAAAGTTCTGAGCTAGGATGATTTGCTTGCACAGTCTCTTATCCAGCCCAAAGACAGGAAGGCATGTGGAATGATAGTTGTGACACCTAATGGAACAGAAGCTAGCGTTGCTTCAGTTGTACTCTAGTGCTTCAGTTGGACTCCAGTTGCTTCAGTTGGACTCCAATATCAAGTCTGTTCGGCTGCTTTTGCCAGGAGGAAATTGTTGAGTAGCCTCTTAGCAGAGTTTGGAGCATACGTGTGTAGTCCCAATGCTGCCACATGCTAAATTTGAGGGTCCCTGTAATTGTTGCCACACTGTGTTAAGATGAGTCAGTGGCAACTAGGGGGAGGAGAGTATGGAAATGTTTTAGCAAGAGAAAAAGGATATGGGTCTGTAATGAGATGCATTTTACCTAGGAGATGTTAAATTACATTTCTACATGTGTGTTACCTGCTATTCTAGGGTGACAGTGGAGCAACAGTGACAAGCCAGCCAAGTACTCCTCATGCAGATTATAGCTCCTAGATGACTGGGTATAACCATAATCCAGATTCTTAAGTACCACACAGAACTGAGAATCTTTATTGCTCTCATTTAGATAAAGTACCTTTTGTATGCTATTTATTTGTGCAGTCGCTGAGTGGAATATCTTAAATTCCAGGTGATATGAGCTGGTTTCTAAGCAATTTGGTTTCTAAATCACTTGGCTGATTAGGATGACAAGGGTATTGTCAAAGTAACCCTGGTTTTAGCATCTCCATTTCTTTAAAAAAAACAACAAACCAACCATTAAGTGGGAATTCTATATATTGGCCTTTTTACTGGGAATATTCCCTAAGGATATAAAAATATGGTTTTCTAACTAACAAAAATAGAATGATAATAATTAAAAAAACCACACTGGAAGCAGAGTGGAGGTGTGGATGCAAAAAAAATTAAAAAGATTCCCAAACATCGCCTGGACATAGCTGGTATTTTTAATGCATTAACAATTTCAACTTGGAAGACCTGAGCTCTGCAAGTCTTGTTTTATTTGAAGAATCAGCACATTATTTGGCATGATTGGTATACTCTTCAAGAGAGAAAGATCCAGACATCGAAAGCAGCTCATATACAGACCAAGATGACGTGCATTTGAAGATTTGAATAAAAGTTTGTACTGCTTTCATGCTCTACACTTTAGGCAAATGCAATGATTTTGTCTCCTTAGCTTACATTTAGACACTGCAAAAGTGTAACAATGCATTGTATAATTTAGCAAATCTATATGATTACAAATATTGCATTCACATATCTGCTATATTTTCTGATTCAAACATGTAAGACTTTAGTTGTCCATCAACAAATCATTTAATGGACCTCATCAGTGTAGTTTTGTCTACATTGGATATTGACAGCCATTAAGCGTTTTAAAAAGAAACCAGAATTGTAGCCCAATATCATTGAAACATTGAAAATACTGGACAATCTTTACCATATTGCCTTTATGTATAACATACTATGAATTTAGCATGAAATACATAGAATGGTATCAACTCAGGTTAATTGCTTGCAGAGGCACCTGTCAAGATTTTATATTCCAGTATTAAAGTTTTATAAGGGATAAATGGAGCAAGTTAGTAGAAAAATAGTAGATCTATAAATAATTTACATTCTTATTTATTTTAGTAAATCCATCTGGGACAAACAGATTTGCACTAGAATATTTAGAAAGCAAGCTGGATGAAAAATGCCAGTTTCAGAACACTAGCAGTACAACTGAAAATACTGTGCAGAATACAGAACATTATTAACAGAACAGAATGATTGCAGAGACAGTAAATTGTAGCTTTATGTGTGTGGGACATTATGCGTTAATCTCCACACTTTTTTTAAATTTAGTTTTAATCTTATGCCAACTGATAGCTCACCTTGCTTTTCTACCAGTGGAGCTGAAATGGATATTGTCCTTGCTTCCAGGTTGGTGGACATACTAGCTATGGTGATGTCAGATTATGCTACCAGAAGTTTTGCTTTGACTGAACAGTTGCACATTGTTTATATACCCAGGTTGCGCTAAGATGGTTAACCGGTGTATTGATTAATTAGAAAATGCACTGATGAAAGCCAACGCAATGACCAGGGAAAATGTTATTTGTCTATAGACAAGAAGTTACCAAATCATAAAGAAATAAAGTCAGGGATAAATATTGATTGCTTTTACTCAGAGATACAAAGTAGTATTTTGCTAATGTAATTTTATTTTTTTATACTACATTTGTAAACTTTGTTTAGGTGAGATTATAAGTACACCATATGTGTATTAACTTTTACAGTGTTTGTTTTTCACAGGCATGGAAAAAATCAGATGTAGATGAAACATTTAGAATGGTAAATCCAAGCAAAGCATTTGATATAGCAAATGCAAACACACAGGGCTGGGAAGGGGAAGCAGAACTCTTGGTCTAGAAACAATGGCCAAATTTGGACTACTAAGACAGGGAAGAGGCGAAAATGAGGAAGGAGTTGGAATGTAGGTGAGAAATTCTAATTTAAGAAAACATTTTTCAGGTAAACTTCTTGTTGTGCAGGCTGATCCAGACAAGAAAGAGAGCAGAATGTGCTATTTGTACTCGGAACTGCAGAGTACTGTATTTCTGCCTAACTGTGGAGATGGTAGCACACAGTCAAAGTAATCTAGCTCTTACGAGGTATATCATGGGCTTTGGGATTCAGCAGTAAATAATAGCAGCCAATCTGTCTTAGGATTTTTCACTCTAGTGGTACCTAGACTTTGGCTAGATACCTGCTATATTTTTACCTAAATCTTTCTAGATAATCACTAGATTTTTAGTAAAACTTCTGTTCCAATGGGTTGTTTTAAAAAGTTCAGTATGTGGCACTTCTAATTTTCTGCTGTAATGCCAAGTTCTTGCAAAAGCATTGATTTCAGTAGGACTAATCATCAACTTAAATTGGTATATGTGATCCAAGGTGGTGGTGGAGCACAGCCATATTTATGCAAAGAGCATTTTCAGGTAAAGGAAGTTCGTTTTCATTTACATGGAATCTATTGCCTACAGAATATGAAACTTCCTTCCTTTCTGTTATATGGTATCTATCCCATTGACAAATATTCAAATGAATTATCAGTAGTCCTGGGATCATCTTTATTTGGAGTGATGTCCCCTTTTGCATTCTAAGTATTACCTAGTACTTGTTCCTATCATGTATCTCGTACACATAATTCTAAAGAGTTATTAGTGCCACAGAGATGTAACCAGACTAATGGTTCAAAATACCTCCGTGGAGACTGTCCAGAACATTACTCCGTTAGCCATTTGTGTCTAGAAATTTGGGTTCATAGTAGTGGTATGTTTGTAGACAATAGAGTAGAGTATGCTTTGTGAGTGAAGATCACCTCTTTGGCAGGAAATGTATCTGTTGGTCCTTAGCCTGTCTTCTGAAGCACGTCTCCCCTTTTCTTGGGCTGGTGGTATGAACAACTGCAGCGTCGTCCAAATTGTCTTCAAGGAGTTCTGAAACAGATGGTCATCTTGAGGGGGGGATGAGTAAGCTGTGAGAAGGCCTCAGTTTGGCCCTAAATAGAAATATATCTGTTAACTGGGATCACCTTAGCAAGTCCTGATGTCAGTTCAAAACTCCCACTTCTCTTTTCTCAAACAGACAATGGCTACCTAATTTTTGTTAAGAAAGTTAACTGATGGCCAGTTATTTTTCACGTATCAGGTATTATTTATTTTAGCGTAAAAACACTAAAGGAAAAACATATGTTGTGTTCTAGGACCAAATGGACAGGGTGGAGACTAAATGATCTTGGATACCAAAGCAGTTTTAGTGACATGTATGTTCACAAAAAAGAGACACACCTGCCCTGCCCTCAGAAGAGACAGCACAGTCCAGGAGAGAAGCCAGGCAGGTCAGCGTGACAATCTTTAACGTGACCTCTCTGTCCCGCAACAGAGGAGGTGACAGGGTCCAGAAGGAAAAGTCGTCTGGGTGATCGTACGGTTCCGGCTGGCAGCGCCCGCTGAGGGTGCAGGGCCGTGGCCGAGGCCCACCCCTCCCCTCACTGCTCTTAGCCCTCAGGCGCTCCAGCAGCCTCTGCTGCCCCAGGTGTGGGAGTGGAGAGGGAATACCTGAGTCTGATAGGCACCGCAGGAACCTCGGCCCAACGGTCACCTGTTGCCTCTCTCCAGCTGTCCTTCTGGAAGGTTCTCCACACCTTGGCAATGAAGCAGCGATTAACGGGTTAGTTGTAGGGGAGTTATTTGAAGGTAAACAACGTTTAACCAGTCCTAACCTTATGCTGAGCAACATATAATACAACTATAAACAATTTATGTATGTGTTAGGTTCCCAGCCGTTGCCCGTCAGTGGCTGGCACAAGTTGTGCCTGTGTCTGGCCGGAGACAATCAATTCCTTGTCTGTCTCTTTGGCTGAGATTTGTCTCTGTTTAATTATCTAAAGGTTAGGTGTTACACCTGAGCTGCTCACTTAGGCTTCCCCTGCAGTCGATGGAGAAGGTGATGCATGTAGGTTTCCAGTCACAGAATAAGCTGAGTTGCAACATGAAGGTGACTGGCAGTCTCTCTGCTTCTTACA
Source organism: Mycteria americana (assembly GCF_035582795.1). Taxonomy (NCBI): domain Eukaryota; kingdom Metazoa; phylum Chordata; class Aves; order Ciconiiformes; family Ciconiidae; genus Mycteria; species Mycteria americana. The sequence continues at coordinate 47,920,515 of NC_134371.1, read as the reverse complement.
GAATTATCCTAGAAAAAGCTAGCTTAAATTGAATGCTTGACTTATGCATGCTAAAGTTATGGAAGGTTAATTCCAACCATTGTTTCAACTGAATATCCCTTTGGCTGTAAGTAAGGCTGCTCTTTAAAAACTTTCACCCTTTCCTGAAATGAGCAAAGCAGTAGATGTGATTTTCTCCAGAACAATCGATTTTAACGAATTATTTCTCAGTATTCCTATTCTCAAAAGATAACTGCCTGTAAAATAATTCCAGTGGACAGAGTCAATAACTCCTTTTCCTTCGATAGTGTAAGTTAGAATTCCCAGAATCAAAGTATGGTATATAGTTTGTTTGCTTTTTAAGTAAATGAAAGAGCTATTACAATTTGATATTTTTCTATGTAAATAGCAACTTTAGAACAAATGGTATACATTTAATTCATTTCCATGTGCTTTTGAATAAAATCATAGACAGTTTATTAATATAAATTCATATTATGCTAATTTGTATCTGCTAGGTACTCACTAGTTTCCATGCATATATTAAATATGGGACATTTAGAATTTGAACAACACTGAATTTCAGGGTTTAAATGATGACATTCTACTTGGGAATTAAAGGATAAACTTAACAGTTGTGATCTTGATCCTGCAAGATATATACAGAAGTAATTTGTGGTAGTGATATTGTATTGCTAATGATTTCCCGTGTTCCCTTATCCAGTTAAACAATCAAGTATATCAAGGTAGTTTTGATGTTGGGGTATGAGTCATCCTGAATTTCAGAAGTTACTGTTTCTCTGCTTTCTGAATTTCTTTGCTTTGTGGAACGTGTGGTTCCCCCCCCCCGCCCCGACTTCTCACCTCCGGTGAGATGTCAGTGTTATAACTTAATGAAAGTTCTAGCACTTCCTCACACTTGCTTCAACAGCTCTGGTATGAAAATTCTCACTTCAGGGTTTCTCTGAAGTATTACCAAAGTGGAAAAAGAGACACTGTATTATTCAGTTAAAAGTCTGAAAAATGTTCTGTTCCTTAAGACTACCTTTTAAGAGCAGAAAATCATCCTAGCCAAACAATTGTTTTATATCAAATAAACAATGATGAATATTTATTTTTGCTGGGAAGCACCTGCTGTGAGGTGTATCCAGTAATGCAAAAAAACCCCACAGAAGATTGGAAGAAGCAATTATGAGGCTAACAGGACTGATTAATTTGAAATAGTGCTTGCAGGTACTCAAACTCTTTCAGGATTTGACTACACATACTCAAAATTCAATAAATGCCTGAACCTAAATAATTTCTTAGGTCCAGCTGTGTCGTGATTGTAAGGAAACTGATCAGTTATGCTTGAGGTTTGTTAAACCTCAATATAACTGCACCAAAGAGTCGGTTGCAACTGATTGTAGACTGAAAGGCTGTAGTGACAAGGATGCATTCATACAAGTATTTTTTCGAGACTGCAGTGTAAAATCTCCCCCCCCAAAAAAAAAAGAAAAAGAAAAAAATGCTGTTTACAGCATATTGTTTCACTCTGCTAGGATTCAGTCATATTGCTTCCTACAGAAAGACATATCTCACATACTGTACTTTTGATTTTTTGATTAGTGTAGCTTACAGACTTTAGGAAAAATAGTCAGATACATCGTTATAATCTCATCTTGTGCCATGGCAAAGCAATGTGAAAATGTTTATTTCTTCTGGTTTACAGCTGAAACTATAAAGTATTCTAGTTTCTTTGGAAATAGTCCGTGGATCACTCAGGAATGGCCTGTTGGTCATTAAAGGTTTTACAGTGTTTTAAAGTGAAAATTCTCTGAGTTTATATACAGTAAATTTTGAGATTAGTTATCAAGGTTTATTAGACCTTTAGTTATAAACATACTTAGCTACTGATGCAAAACCTTTTGCATTTTGGTTGTACAACAAGAACTTTACTTTTGGTGGTATGAGGTCAGCTTCTCAGCCACTATAAAGCAATAGAAATTTATGAAGTCCATGGAGCTATGCTTCTTTATGCCATTTGAAGATCTCGCCATAAATCACTATGGCTAAAATATTGAAAAATCACTTAAAAGCTTAACTCCCCCTGACTTTCAGTTAAAGATGAGCTTGTCCGTGTCAAAGTCACTTTGAAAGAAGTGACTTGGATTCCTAAATCACTGTAATGGGAAAATTCTTAAAATTCAAACTTTCCTGCTCTAATACACTGGACAATTATACAAAATTGTGTTTTCTGAAAGTCATTACATCTCCAGTTGTTTTATTTCATTGCTGGAAAAAGTGATATTATCTGAGTATTCATTCAATGCCATAACACCTTTTAAAGCCATTAGCATTGTTTAAGCTTAGTCAGGAATACAAGGGATTTTGAATCTTTTGATGCACTTCCTATGGATTAGACACACAATAATTTATAACTACCATGGGTGTTTGAAACTTTCCTGGGTGATTTCTTTTTTAATTAAGTATTATTATTATTTACTCTCCTCTGTTGACTCTGTTGACGTTATTTTGGATTCTCATTTATTTATTCCTTCTCCAGCAACTTAGCATAGGTGTTAAATGGAGCATTTCATTAGGAGTAGATAAATGCACACCACAGCCTCCAATATAAACTGAAAGCTTTAGTGTGTATGCAGCACTCTCATAACTGGCATCCAGTAAGGGAAGAAACTCCTGTTCCCTCTTAAATTAAGAAAGACTAGAATAGATCCAGCAGTCTCAAGCTGTTTAACTGAAGTTTCACAATTTGGTGTGGGCTATTCCCAAAGCCTATAATGAAATATAAAGTTCAGATGCTGTCTGTAGGACTTTTGTTAGCTGTATCTCATATGGATTCAAATTTGCCATGCTGTGATGCTTGAATTTATGCCATCCATACTCTGTAGAGACAGAACTGGAGTTCAGGATGGTCCCTGAGTTTCACTGCCAGGCCCTAGAGAGGGTGAATAAACCACTAGGCAGTATGGGCAACTGTGGAATTTGGGTTTATGTGTGAGCTAATGTGACAGTAGAGATGTACCCATAGATTCCATACCCAGGAATCAGTTATTTCTTTCTGTCTGCTTCACTGAAGGATAGTGCAGTAGAAAACAGATACTAGTTAGATAGGAGTCAAAGGCAAGACTAAGAGGAGAAAAGCAGACAGAAAACCATTGTAGACAAAAAGAAGACAATAGGTTCAGGTGAGTATGTGCTGTACTTGGATGACAGAGCAAATGTTAGAGGATCAGAGAATGTGTTTGAAAAATGTGTTGAGAGCTAATAGCATGAAGAACAGGGTAAAGACCTCAGGACCTTTGGATGTGTTTCTAGTGTACATGGCAATATTTTTGGAGCTTAAACTTCGTACTTTAATAAGCCACCTAAACTACATACTTTTGTAAGTTACGGAACAATTGAAGAAAAGGAAAATATAGAATAAAAACTTATTTATGTAAAAGTGGGGCGACTATAGGCCATGTGTGGGTGTATGTATAACCCTTGGATTACAATACATGTAAGAAAGCTGAATGTATCTTTTGGCCATTGATTATTTTGGCCTTTTGTATTGGCTATTTATTACCTTACTGGTAATCCTCACATGAGAGATTTTTATTCTTACTTAGTCTGAGTAATGTTTGAAAGTTAGAATAGAAGTTGAATATAAGAACTGAAAAATTAAAACAATATTTTAATTAAAAATAATTAATACAGAACAGCTGAGAAGCATCAACACCAGCACAAATCATAGATCCCAATTGGAAAATACTTGAAGCTTCGTAAGTATTTTCCATGTTTCATCACCCCAAAAGAAAAAAACTTTTCTTACTGCAAGCCTAATCCCATGTATGTAAAATGCCCAAGAGTTGTTTCCTGAGATCTTCATAAGATTAATTAGTATAAGATGAAGTCTGAAGACACTTCTGCCTAGCTGAACTATGAGAGAGGCAATATAAAGACAGCATCTTTAGAAATGTAGCATAAATCTTAGTGGGTCACATGTTGCACAAGGGAAAAGAAAATCTTATTCTGAGAAGTAATTTTAACAGAATGGTTAACCTTTATTAGGTGCATATAAAGGTAAATAATTGAATTTAATAAGAGTGCATGGAAAATATTTTCTAATCTCTGTGGATACTAGCTTTAAGAATTGTCTGGAAGAGTCAAACTGATAAATAATATTAAAATGAATATAAGTTCATCCTCTTCATGGTTTTCAGAGTGTTATTTAGAATTCATCAGCATTCTGTTCAAATCAAAACAGTGAATTGTTCAGTTTAGTGTTATTTTTTATATTTTGTGCTTTGCAAATCTGTGACTTCAATTTCACTAGAAATTACTTGAGAATATGGCCCGGTGTCTTCATTAAAGATGTCCTTGTTATCTACTTCTGGAAAGGTCTGGAGACATCTTATGGCATCAGTAATCTGAAATTCCCACATTAAGTCTAATTCTGTCCCTTATACCTTTAAAAACATCAGAATTGACAGCAGTTGAAATTAGTGTGTAGAACCGGACTCTTGAGGAGCTACAAATAACGTTAAGGATTTGATACTTGTTTTTTTCTGTAAGTATAGAACATGATAGTTTCTGTACACTGATGGAAAGCATCTGACATTATCAGTGGATGAATAAGTGATTGTATGTCAGCTTTTGACAAAAATGTAACGGACAGACATGTTCAGGCAAGAGCTTAAAAATCCCATTCTCTTATTATTGTTCTAGATGAACATAGTCCATAAGAGAAAAAAAAGGCAATTGCCTAGTAGAAGTACATCTGTATATTTCTGGTATTTGACACAAAACACCATCAGCTGAACTTCTCTTTCTAAATCTCATTCCCAGTAGAAATAATTTACGGTTTTTATTTGAAAGGAAATGGGCCATGGCTCTGTTTGTATCTGCAGCCTCCATTACTTTTGTTTGCTTGTAAATGAATGCTGACAGAACTTAGCCATAATGGTAAATGTTCCCCAGTTCTGTTTAGACTAAATAGTGAGTACCAAGGAGCTTGAGAGCTTTCAGCATCCACAAGGCATGTTATTAACCCCTCAGCAGCCTCCGACCACCGCTTACCCAGTTTTTACATACCACTAGCGAAAAAGTTAATTGTCATGGTTCTTATATTAAAACATGTGCACAGGAGATATTCTGCTGTGCGTAGTTGCCCAGTATGTTACAATTATTATTAGTCAGGTAGGTTATGGTAGTGCCTAATGACCAACAGAGAAAAGGCACTGCCACACCATGCAGTGGGCAAATACACAAGTATGCAGTGTTTGCCTCGGCTCACAATCCAGACTGGTGTGGCAGGTATAATGTGAGTGAGGAGTGTTACTGGCAAGCAAAGTGTTTGCTGGGATGAAGCAAATGCATTGATGACAAAGTAAAAGGAGAAGAGTGGAATCAAGTGGTAGAGTGGCAATGAATTGAATATACTGTGGAGAAAGGGACAGAGCAAAGAAGCTCAGAGCAGCCAGTTACAAAGCATGGGGAGAGAGAACTGAAGCGTAATCCTAGAGGCTCTCAGAGTGTCTGCTGTTGTTGCTTGGCTGTTTCTGCCTGTTATTTTCACTGTATTTCTTTACCAGCCTTACCACTACTTCCCCAAAACCATGGACAGCAGGAGGTTCTAGTGTCCCTGAAGTAGTGAAGAATTTTCCTTGCTCCTTCAGCTGTTTGCTACTCAGAGTTGTTCATACTACAAATTGGATTCATGATAAGTTATCATATCAAATTTTAGTCTGCATTATACCAGTATAAATCAGATGTTACTGACTTCAACTTGCCCTCCTGTTCCTTTTTTCTCACAGTATCCAGACCAAATTTTCTAAACAAAGTTTAGCCCCATCAGTTCCTAAGAGCAGTGCTTTGTACTGCTGTTTGGGGATACACAAATAGATTCCCGTGTTTGTGCTGCCAGGTACACTATGGATAAAATTACTGTATGATGGGCCTTCAAATGAGACGTCAGAAAGTGATGTGATGTGATGCTCAGGATTTTGATGGGCGAAAATGGCAAAAGGTGAAAAACAATGAACCATCTTTTATCAATTTATCTCTCATTTTAACTACCACATTCTGGAATTCAGTAAAACGGCACTGAATAATTTCACGGGCACCAGACACAATGGTAATTTTATTTTTACTTTCTAAGATGCAGTGAACCTATTGAGTGCAGCACATAGTAATGGAAAATTTTGCATGAGGATAATAATTACAATGTTCAGGTAGCAAGCAGAATACATGCCACTATCTGAACTGTTCATATTTTGTATAAATTCACAATCAGCTTCAGAGAAAAAGTACAGGTTCACAGGAGGCAACTGTGAAATGGTTCATCAGATAGATGAGGTACATAGCCTGAACCTTCCATTGTGAAAGCTCAGTAAAAGATGTGTATGTACTTTGACAGGAGAGGGGTGAGACATGGACAGGACACAGTGAGCATTCAGTCAGTGTAGTCTGGCACAAATACAGAACTACTGCCAGACAGGCATCAGACCAAACTAGGAGGACAGGCATTTTATCATCTTTATGTCATTATTTACCCAACTTCTTTCCTCCTTCTGAAAGGCAGAGGAATAGCAAAGGAGATGATATACTGAGTCCTGGTCATGAATTAGAGGTGGCAGATGCGCAGCATATTGTGAACCACTGTCTAGACTGTCTAGTAAGTCAAGGGAAGTAATTTCATTTTTGTCCTACATAAACCCATTCTTTGCCCTTTTCATATTAGCCACTGGGTATTTCAAAAGGTAACAGGAATATCAGATGAGTCAACCTCCATTGCCCAGATGATATACTCAATTTTGGAAGCAAAGAATCAGCCTCTTCTATGCTCCATTAGCTTCACTGGTAGCACAAGGACAATGTAATTATTTACACAGCTCAGTGGGAAAGATTAGCTGTACTTGGTTTTGCACTGTCTCTATTTCATATATGTAAGGAACAGGAATTTATCATTAGGAAACACTTTCACATTATGAATATACTAGACAGGCATGAGACCACTCAGAGACTAACAATCTAGTATCTAGTAATTTATCCTGGAGTCAAATTTTTGTTTCCTCTCCAAATGGAGATTGACTCCTTGGTAAGGACATGCTGTTGTAGGTTACAGAGCATTTCATTGCAATGAAATGGTCTGTATAGCTTTTCTTAATTCCTACTGTGTTACTAAGTTAGTGCTATAACATGTAGAGCTTTAAGTACTAATTGTTGTATCTAATCTTCAAGCTTAATCATGAAAGAGATGGTAAAGTTTTTTTTCAAACCCCTTTCCACCCCTCAACTACACAACACCCCCTGTCTGGTCAATTATTAAAAGGACATTTGGGATCTTCCTAATAGGCTTCAGATGATTCCTACATGGCATGGAAGATGCTGTAAAATATTTTTACATATATGTGAAATAGATATTTCATTCAATACATGATAAACAGTATGATGGGAGAGAGGAAGCACAGTTGGGATTTTTTTTGTTTGTTTGTTTTTTTCTTTTTTAAGAAGGAGAAAGCTTTAAAATGTTATGCTTGTTTATATTCCATGTGTTCAACATCAAAATGGAACTTTACAGCTGAATGACATCTGTCTGTTATGATAGAAACAATACAAAATGGTGCTCTGCTGTCCTGCCAGGTCATATATGGTCCCCTGCATCTTTTTACTGAATGTGTAGTGCTTTCTCTGGGGAGATGTAAGAGAAACAGATGTGGTATTGTGATTCCAAAAATGTGGAATCCATAATGTTGATTTCATTTGAAGAAGCTATTTTTGAAACTGTAAATTAGTCTGCTTAACAGACTTTGCACTGAGCATCTCTGGAATAACTTGGTACTCCTCCTTCTGTAGAATTTTCAAGTATTTCATTCACTTGTTCCTCATATTCCCACAGACCACTCTCTCCTTGAGCCCACTCACACCCCTGTCTTTTGAATGCTGTTTTCTCTTAAACTGGAATGTGGCAGCACTCTAATTTTGCCCAATTTTGTCTTTTGGATTTCATATTAATTTAATTCTGCGTTTTCTACTGTTTTGGGTAATGGAAGATAGAGTCTGCCCTGCTTAGCTTTCTTAATGGAATTTGCCTATTTTATAGCGAACACTTCTTCTGTGTAAGAAATTTTACTGCGGTTGCATAAAAAAATAAAGAGCTGGAATATGATGTTTCTGTTCTAAGAAAATGGAGAGGGTACTGGATGATACTAGGAAAAATAAAATGGAGGGAGCATGGAAGTGTAAGAAGGTACTGAAATGTCTGTTAAAATTCTGAACCTGTACTGTACATTGGAAGAGAAAACATTAAATCTTTATCATGAAAAGTTTGGTAGTAGGTTCCCAAATAGCATTGTGTAGAGAAGTTAACAGCATGAACATGACAGAGTTGTCTTCAAAACCCTTCTCAAAGAGTTTCTTTAAACTATACTGTGTTTGAAAGAAGCACAAGCTCTGTTTGCTGTGAGAGAAAGAAAGAAAGAAAGAAAGAGGGTGGGTCAGCCTTCTCACATTAAGGGAGGATGAGAATTCTGACAGTGAAAAGGTAATGTGTAGCAGTAGAGATAGGAGGAAAATCAGGACCGCAAGATGACTTTAGACAATTGAAAGGCAGGATTGTATTTTACGAAGAATGTCTGCATTTTAAAGTCCCTGAACGGTTAACTCTGGAAACTAATAACTTCAAGTCTAGCTACTTAGTATGCAAAACAGGCTTCTAGAAATGAGAGGTAATTCCGGCTACTTGCCCCATCATCCTTGACTTTTCTGCTGAGATCAATAACATGTAGACAGTAAGATCTAGTTGCATTTGATTTTTTTGTTTTTATTTGTATTTAATGTATACACTACTTGATTGAGACTTCAGTTGACTTTATATATACTGTTATGACAGTCTTAGCCAGATCTGATCACAAACAAAGACTTCATATTGGGAATGGGAGATCTTGTTTTGCTGTTTTCATATGTTGCCTAATACAATGGAATTGAATTAAAATTTCTCTTAAAAATAAGTGTGGAAGAAAAATCTGAGCGGAAAAAAGAGGAAAAAATCCCATCTAAAATAGGGTGGAAATGGAGATGAGCATCACTAGTTACAACCCCCCCTCCAAATGAATAATGTGACCAAAAGACCAAAGGTGTCTAATGATGGAAAGATGTTTTTAGCTGGGGTAAATCAGTGTAATTCTATGAACTTCATAGAATCCCTTTGGATTTACAACAGTAAAATATCTTGCTATAGTTTTTTATCTTCTAGAAATATTGACGATGCTATTAGGTCACATGAGACAATGTATGAATGGAAGACAATTGAAACTTGAAATAAAAGAATGGAATATATTGTGAAAGATACTTAGTAACTTCAAACAGCTTTGCAAAACAACAGTAGATCACAGTATAGTAAAATACTGATTCCTTATAATATAGAACCTACCACTAATGAGCTGTTGTGGTTTAACCTGAGTCGGCAACTAAACACCACGCAGCCGCTTGCTCATCCTCCCCCCTCCCAGTGGGATGGGGGAGAGAATCGGAAAAGCACAAGTAAGAAAACTCATGCGCTGAGATAAGAACAGTTTAATAATTGTAATAAAATATTAATAATAATAATAAATTGTAATGAAATGGAAAATAACGAGAGAGAGAGAGAGAGAGAGAGAAACAAAACCCGGGGGGCGGGGGGGGGGGGAACCAACCAACCAAAAAAACAAGTGGTGCAACTGCTCACCACCTGCCAACGGATGCCCAGCCAGTCTCTGAGCAGCGATCGCTGCCCCCCGGCCAACTCCCCCGTTTATATACTGAGCATGACGTCATATGGTATGGAATAGCCCTTTGGCCAGTTTGGATCAACTGTCCTGGCTGTGCTCCCTCCCAGCTTCTTGTGCACTTGGCAGAGCACGGGAAGCTGAAAAGTCCTTGACCAGTGTAAACATTACTTAGCAACAGCTAAAACATCAGTGTGTTATCAACATTATTCTCACCCTAAATCCAAACCACAGCACCATACCAGCTACTAGGAAGAAAATTATCTCTATTCCAGCTGAAACCAGGACATGAGCGTACAGCTGACAGATTCCAAGAAATTCTTAATTAGTTCTGTATTCCATTACAGTGTCATGAGTTGAAAAAAAATAGTGTGTGTTTTCACAACATTTTCATTTAATTTTTTGACTAGTTCCACTTACATGTGATTAAGATCCTCCATCAGCTGACGTGGGAAGCATCTACAGTGCTCAGTTATTAATTGTTTAAAATAAAAGCGGAAGATGATCTTTAGCTCTTAAACAGACAAATTCAAAGGAAGCAGCCCTGACTGAAATGTTGAAACCAGGCTTCTGTGATTCAGTTTCAGCAGATTACTCCCTGTCAGACGGGAAGATAGTTCAAACGATGAAGTTGAAGGAGAAGTCCTTGGAGAGATCTGTTAATACCAGGGAAGGGTTTTCAGGGGACAATCATCCATAATCAATCAGATAAGGAGAAAAATAAAATGTTGTCTACTGTTTTGCACTTGGATCACACACTGTTCAGTTTGAATCTGGTCTGAGTTGAAATGGAAAGCATCTTGTAATGCTGGGTCAGTCCCTGTTACAGCAGTACATGCAAAACTGATAGCTTGGCTAGAAACGTATAACATCATTTTTCAGTGATTGGAATTTTTTCTCAATCACCTCTTTGCAGAGAATATAGTTCAGCTTGTTATTTAGGTCCAGCAGAATATATTCTATACAATATTGACTGTAAAATTCTTAATTGGACAATTTTATTATATGACTTGATTATATCACTTGGTGCTCCTTCTTGTAGGTTGCTTTACTGGAGAGTACTTGTTTCCCCTTAAACATAGTGCCTGTGTTGGTCAATTACCCAGAGGTTTTCAGCTACAATTCTGAAGGCTTAAGATCAATGACAGCTTTAACATCAAATCTTCTCCCACTCTAAAGATAAAACTTCCATGTTTGTGAGCTACTGTTTACACATTGTAAGTGAAAACCACATTTTGTTCTGATAGCTAGTTACTTCTAGCCAGTGTCCTCATTCACTCTAACTTCACCTCTTTGACCTCACCCTTTGTCTTTCTGTAGAATGCTAGACACCTGCCTTCCTTTGCACAGAATAGGAATGTTAGAGCCTTCGGCCACGTTTTGTCACCACAGTAAATTCCTGACAGACTTTGTGGTGATAGTTTAATAAAATAAATGAAGAAATTAATCTGTACAAAATATTTTAAAAATAGCCAGAACAAATAATATTCCTGCAGAATAGTGGAAGTGGGCAAACAGGGCCTCTGTACATTGAAAGTCCCTCTAGGGTACATAGTAGCCTGGCAAGTTTGAAGTACCATCTCATTCTGCATGTTACCTCATGATCTATGGTGGTCCTATTCTATACATACTAGATTTTGTGTCTGCAGTGTTCCTGGTAAGGAACATTTCAGTCTAACATTTGCAATTGTATTTGGAGTGAGTAAGCTCTTTTACTTTAGGCACTTTTGGTACTTTCCCAGTACCTGAATGAAATGGCTCAAACCCAGCATTTTCATCACAACAAACAAAAAACATAATTGCTAAATGGAATAGATCTTGTACAAAAATGGTGAAACAAAGAATTGCATATTAAATCTTTTCTTTTTCGTACTGAAGTGTAATCTTATTACCTCTGTCTTACACATTTGATACCTCCCTAACTATCCAGCTGTTTCTTTCTCATGGTTTTAAGCTGTAAGCTCCTGAAAGTTATTCAGCTTTTCTTACTCTCCTTGGCCAACATTTTAACGTTTCGGATTTCCTTCCACTATAGGCTATCAGCCAGAAAATAATAAACTCAGCCAGCAACCTGGATGGTGCCAGACCACTAGCTCCCACCTGGTAAATAGATCAAGCCAACGTTATTTTAACTACTTTGAAGCTGTCTACTATAAATATCTTATTTCTTTCATTGTGGTCTTTGCTATTGATTTTCACCTTAGCAGCCCTGCTTGCTTGATTTAACTCCTGGCAGTCAGATGAACTGATATCAAATGGATAACCTGAGCAACATATGCCATTTACAAAAGCAATGCATAACTACCTAATTTGCCACAGAAGACTACAGTGATACTCTTGCATAAAAGAAATTTTAGAAAGATGAGATGTAAACCTGTTGTTTATATATGAATGGTGTTCAGTAATATAAAACAACCACAATTCTGTAATTGTAGTGTTTTTGCATTAAATGAGTTCTTATGGCATGCTGTTATTAAACTAAGCACATTGTCAACAGTATTTTAATACTGTAGCCTAATTAATACTTCTAGAAGATGCTTTTTATAAGGTAGAAGTATTTAAATGCAAATGCAGTTCTTCAGACAAGTGTCCTTTCTTGTGTTTGGACAGTGAAACAAAGAAGTGCTTATTACTGATTCACTGCAAGGGTGTCATTTTGCACAGTTCAGACTGCATGACATAAATCTAAAGAACAAAAGCACATAAGTGATTTAATAATTATGGAAGGGAACCAAGCTTAGCAGTGTAACCTACAGTGTCTGTAATGCATAATGGGGTATAGCTGTGTCACATGAAGTATTAAACTCACTAGGAAAACAGGCATTAGAAAGCCATATGGTAATGACACACATCAATCTTTGATTTGAATACATTGACCCATTTCCACTTCTGTTGCTGTTTACTGGATATCTGTTTTCCTTAACTGATCCTTATTCTATTACTGCATCTTAGCATATATTCGTGCATAACCTTCATTGCTGGGGTACGGGCTTTATCTTATAAGGCTGTATTTTATATTTAAAAATATAAATTCCTGTGTATTTCCGTAAACTCTAGTGCAAAATTTGTGGATGTTCTATTTCTCTATCTTCCAATGCTTCTCTTCTGCTTTTAGAGTCACTCTGATAATTAAGGTTTCATGCTTAGTCCTCCGTTAAATATAAATTATTAATGGAATCTTTTAGTGTTTATAAAATTTACCTGGAGCTTAATCATGCATTACGACTTCAGTGGGGAGCATTTGCCTGAGTAAAGATCTGCAACCTGGGCCATTCATAGCACTTCCAATCTTCATTGCTTTTAGCAGTCCATATTCTTCATTTGCTCCCTGCTTGAAATTCAATTCAGAGTAAAATGGAAATTTCAGTGCCATCCACCAATTAGATCTTGCAGTATTATTTTCCTGTCCCTGGTAGATGGCCGTTGTAGAACTAGAGCTCTTAAAGGTATACATATATGTGCATGAACTCTAGGGAGGCTTATCTGTACCCCAGAAGAGTGAAGAAAAGAAAACACAGAACACAGATTTTGAGCTTCTTCGTGACAACCAGTAGTTAGGACCAAATTCAAAGCCTGTTGAAAGCAACAAGACTTGATAGGTTTCAATGAATGTTGGTCAGGTCTCTCCAATGTCAAGTTAATGGACCGTTAAAACATGTTAGGTAGAATATAACTGTGAAGTAAAATTAACATATAACTTTTTCTTTTTTTCTGCTGAAAATTTTTACAGTATGAGACTTGGGGGCTTGACAGGTGGGAGGCTGAACATGAACCGGCAGTATGACCTAGTAGCAAAGAAGGCCAATAGCATCTTGGGCTTTATTAACAGGACTGTAGCCAGTACACCTAGGGAAGTGATTATCCCCCTCTACTCAGCACTCATTATTAGACCAAATCTAGAATACTACATCCAGTTTTGGGCCTCCCAATACAGAATGACATCAGTCAATAAGAGTGAGTTCAGCAGAGGACCAGCAAGACGGTTGGAAGCTGCAGCATGTGCCTGTGAGGAGAGGCTGAGTGAATAGGAGCCTGTTCAGCCTGGAGAAGAGAAAGCTTCAGGGGAACATAATAGCTTCATTCCAACACATATGATGAAATGATCAAGAAGGCAGAGCCAGGATTTTCACAGGGGTGTATGGTGGGATAAGTTGAAGCCACAGAGGTTTAGAGTGGATTTAGGGAAATCTTTTTCACCATGAGGACAGTCAAGCAATGAAGCAGTTTGCCCAGAGAAGTTCTAGTCTTCATCTCTGGAGGTTTTCAAGACCAGACAGGATAAATCCCTGAGCAAACTGGTTTGGTCTAATAGCTGGACATACTTTGATACTATATGTGGTTTCTGGCATTAATCTGTGCAAATTAACTAAGCATTAATTAATATTGTCTAAATTACTGGTTGATTACAGCACTAGAAAATTCCAAAGACCTTAACTTTAGAAAAAGCCTGGTCCATTAGCTATCCCAGCTGTGCTATATTGATATCCATTGACTATAATAGCACATAATTTCTTGTGACTGTGATAACATTTTGAAGTGGTTGGACAGCCTATGATTACAAAATGACTTAAGTCATCTGACTGCACAGAGATGAGCAGCAAGTGAGAAATCAACACAAAGTGATTGCAAAATGCCATTGCTGCTTCATCATGTAATAGTTGTGATCCCACAGTAAAGTAACTCTGGCCCAATGATGGTAATTTGACTACAGACTATGACAATGATTCACATGTCTAGACAGGAGAGCAACTGCTTCAGTTGAATGACAAGCATATAAGAATAAATTATATACCTGAATATCTGTGAGGTATGATTATGGATAATTTGCCTGAGAAGCACAACATATGCTTGTATCATGGTACTCATGAACAAGCCATATAATATTGCATGGTATTTCTGGTGTTCCACAGCCAGTGAGCCTCCTCTCTGCCAGTGTGTATTCCAACTGCTGTGACGTCTTGCAGTCTAGATCTCTCTGTAATCATTTTCATCTGCCATAGCCCAGCAGGACCTTTCCCCCTCAGCGATCTTTTGTATCTGTCAAGATAAATCATTAGTTGCTATTCCAGAAGTAAAAACAGAAAAATAAGCATAGGATGAATAAGTCCTGCCATTTTAAAAAAGAGCAGGACAGGACAGATTTATTCTTAAATCCCCAGAATGTTTGTTTTGTGCGAGGCTGTGCCTCTAAGTTGTATGGAACACAGGTAACAAAGATTAAAGAACGTCAGCCATTGTCATGTCAGTACTTTTGACTTGCTGCTTTTTCTTTCCCAGGGGGTTCACGTCAGACTGCATTGAGAAGAAGAGTTCTTTCTTTTAGGAAGCTAATACCCCTTCCCTTGTCAAGCACTGCCTTTGATATGAAAAATCCTTTCTTTGTACTTTTCTTCCACGTAACAATGCTTTTCTGCTGACACATAGTTTTAAAGCATGTTTTTCATGCATGTTGGAATTCATTCTCTTTTTTTTCCTTGGTGTGTCTACCTGTGTCAAAAACTTGTTCCTACTGAAAATGGCCTTAAATCAAATTTAACTGGAATATTAAAATGTAGATTGTAATAATCTATTTCCATCTGATTTGTATCCAGTTTTATCAACTGGATTCCCATCCAATTGGGAAAGGAAACATGTTTCTAAGTTATTCTATTTATTGTTCTTTCTGCCATTCCCCATCTTTTACAATTCCATCTTCCTGAGAAAATGTAATATTAGAGTTTTAGTGTTCTGCATTTACTTTGTCCTTTGTTAATCATATGCTCCTCAGTTTCAGTAGCACAAGTGCACAACTATGGTCAGTCTGAGAGGGGGAAACTGTATTTATTTAAATTTGATTGAATGATGAAAAATAATATGGCTGGACATGGTTTCAGTTTTGTAAAGACTAACCAAGGAAATCTATCTCCCTTGGGTCACATTTTCAGAAAATTCAACAGTTCATAGGAACAGATTGCTCATTTCTTCATTCTTTTTGTAGTTTGACTGAGGTCAGAATTTGCACGTACAATTTAAATGTGATTATAGACCAGACTAACGGCATCTGTACTGAAATGATAACAACTTGTCATATACATGGTGTTGAAAATCCTTTCTTTTGCATCCTTTTGCAACCACAGTTGATTTTTTGCCAATACAGTGTGCAGGCTTGAATTTTAGGAGTATGCAGTCTGTTTCCATATTTACTGAAGATAAACCTTTTGGGAAACTTTGAATCTTTGAAAAGCTTTCTCTTACCATACATGAGAGCTGTGACCCTAGCCTCTCCAGAGAAAAGGTCTTAGCTATCACTGCCACTTTACTACTTCTCTGAAATGAGCGTGTTCTGTTCAGTGAAGTATTGTAGTAAATATCAAGTATATTTGCCAAGTTACATATGTTTTTAAGTATGTAATTGATGACTTTTTTTTTTCCCCTTTTATGAAGACTTATACCAGCAGGTCTACTTGCATGAATAAAAAGCTTATATTGGTCACTGAGTTGAAAAAAACTTTAACCTTGAAAAACTGTATTTCCGAATGACAAAAAGGAAAGCTTTGAATTCTGTTACTAAGTGACAGGATATGTGGGACCATATGCTAGTTCACTGTGAGGTCTATGATAGATTCATGGTAATACGATAGTTTTTCAAGTCCAATTTGACCTATCTTCTGTACTAAGTCACTCAAAGTCTAGGATTTGCCCTAGTGTGATAATTAGGATGGGCCAGACTGAATTAGTCTCTCAGTTGCCATGACAGTTCATTTTTCTTTTCTCTTTCCCCCCCTTTTATTCCCCCTTTCTTTTAAAGCCATCACTCTTTATTCTTCAGTAGGAGCTTTTCACTAGTTAAGCTGGATTGGAGCAAAAGATTGAAAGGACATCATATTTTCTCTGTCACCTGTCATGAAATAGTGGCAAGGGCTTATATAAATATTTTCCAAATCAAGCAAGCTGAAACTTTTAAATCTTAAGTGGGTTGATTTCAAAGCCTTCTAGTGACAGAATAGAAGGCTAATGCTTCTGACTGAATCTGCTTGACTTTTATCAGTGAACAGAGTGCAAGATTTTCATCAGTTTCATCAAAACCATTTCTAAAAAATCTCTTTTATATTATTCTCAAGAGTCAGAAGGAGTAATACACATTCAGAAAGTTGGAATGCCAGAGTATACCTGCTTTGCATGACGCAACCATGTAGTTCCTTATAAAATAGGTATGTCATGTGAACCCTTAGATAGATAACCCCCTTTGGAGATATTTATGAATGTAAAAACCCACTCTGTGTGCATGTCTGTGGCTTTCAGATGTGTTTACTTCATTTCTGATTAAAGGAATCTTTAAGGTTTGATAAGTGCTTGCCAGAGAACCAGAGAGTAATGAAGAAACATTGCTTGTGTGTCTTATAATTGATAGATACCTGTATCTATAAATCCACAGTTTCTAGTATTCTATTCCTGCCCCTAACTTCAGGTTCACTTTATGCAGAGTTTTGTGTTTGGGGAAAAAAAATGTTGACAAATTTCTTGAAACAAAAATATTTAGGAGAATCAGCAAAGTTGAAAAGCATGCATTCCCAAGTTTGAGAGAAATGTCCATAGAATTTAATTTTTGCACTCACCATTCAAGTCACTTTATTCAGTTCCAGTACTTGTTTTACAAATGTTCTGAAAACCAGTGTTTGATACTCTCAGGGGAAAGACAGGCTATTTATTTAATTTGTCAGCTCTGGCATAAATCATAACCCTATTGCACTTGATGTTGTACAAACAGAGTTAATAAATGATCCTTGCCCCAGGTGCTTACGAATTAAGTCTAAGACATAAGACGGTGGATAGGTATGACAAATAGAAAAGTAAAGAAACCCAATAAATAATGCTGGTTAGAAAGATAGATTACTTCCTGGCATATCAGCATCAAGGGTTTTGTAGGCTTCCCAGAAAGGCAGGGTTTTCATAAAGGATTTAAAGGGGGACAAAAAGTATCTTTACAGTATTTATAGGGAAATCCTTGCAAACATGAGGGGGAATATAGAAGAAAAGCTGAAGTTGCTTGTAGGGAAGATAGACAAATTAGCTTGTTAAACAATTTTAGGGCATAACATTTCACTTGTGACTGAGGATGAGATGTAGGCTGCTTTATTAGTATCTAGCTCTAGCTTTAGGACATAGGTAGGACAAAAGTTAGTAGATGGAAGTGTTAACTTCGATGCTCTGGAATTACTGAGGAAGATCCCAACAACTGTTATTGTAATTCCCTTCTTACTTTGACTGACAACACTAAAGGCTCAGTGTTAGCACACTCTTAATTTTGCTTCAAATATTTCACTTCAAATTGCATGAACAAAGAATGGTGTATTGGGAGTTTCCTAGTTTTGATATCAAGACGAGTTTGGTGAATTACTTTAATGAGTAAACAGATATATATATATATATAGAGAGAGAGGGACATATACAAAGAGAGAGAGAGAAAGAGAAGCAGCTAACTATCCCATAACAATGCAATAAATGACTTCCTCATGCCGATAACAAAAAGGAAGCTAGCGAAGCATGTAAAAATAGCTCTAGTTCATCATTTAGAGGAAATTATCCATTGAGAAGTCTGGTAGACTGCCAGTGCCTTAGCCTTCGTACCCAAATGCATAGGAAGAATAGAGAGACAACTAATGAAAGGATCTTTTTTTAATCAGATACAAAGATTTTTTAATGGTTCTATTACAACCATAATTATTTAAGAACAGCACTAATTCCAAACAGAAATTTGAATGTATGGGTAGTTTGTGGAAAACCCTCACATTTGTACTGTAGAACACACACAAAAAGATGATAAAACCACATTTATTTACCAAATAACCAAAAATAACATAAGCTTTTATCTCTGAGGAAGGAAGATTATGAAAACAATATAAGGCCACAAGATTAAAAGAGCTAACTAAATTCATCCTGGTTCAGCAAAGCTACCCGGAGTACTTATATGCTCTATGTTAAGCACTTTTTCTGTCATAATGTGACCAGACTGAACTAGGTAGACAGAATCCTTCAGCAACTTGTAGTCACCATAAACTGGAAGGAAGGGAAGGACACAAATGCTGAGGAGTGTCAGTTGAAAAGAACAGAAATTTCATCAATAGACAGAGGTGGCTTGACAGTCCAACAGGTCAAGGTAGACTGAGACGTCTTGGGGAGGAAGAAAAGTTCAGTATGAAATTTAAGATAAAGTGGTAAGAATGGGAAGGTCATCTGGGGCAGGGCAATTTCTGCTTGAGTTGAATTGATCTTGTACAAACAATTTGTAGCAGAAATCAACTGAATAGACAAGTTCCCAGTGTTTTCCTCTGTCTGAATGTATTGATGATTCAGCAACACGATACTCGAATAAAGTACAACTGTTAGGGTACTTATTAAATACATGACTTTACTACTGGTTAGATCAGGTTAGTTAGGTTATCAGGGCCAAAATTCTGACAATGAGTTTTGAGAATGTTGCATTCTGGTGTCATTGAAGTCAGTGAACAACACCTGTTGATTTCAATTAATGTTGCCTGCTGTGTATTCTGTAATAATTTTAAAGTCACTGGCAGTTCTATCCCATAGCATATACTTGATGCTGAAAGATTAACCTAACGCTTTTCTGACTTCCCCTTCCAATATTGTATATGACAATGAACATTTTGTTTTTTAATAGTAGGCAATACTCATAGCAATAAGTATCATCTTGAGTAGAGTCAACATCTTTCATATATAAAGTCTGATTCTCATTAAAATGGAATTTATTAGAATGGAGTGCCTGATTCAGGTTGGTGCATATGAGATTTCTTTTTGGTAACTCAGCTAGCTCATTACTACCAGGATGTGGCTGCATGAGTCATTATTACTTCCTCTAAGAGAAGCAGTTACTATTTATATGAAATATTGTGGGGATGGGCAGGGGACTAATTTCACAATAACATTCTTATTTTTACTACCAAATAATCCTAAGAATAATGTATAGCTAAGTAACCTATAGTAATGTAATCTCCTTCCTCCCTCTTGTTGTTCCCTCTCATATACACATCAAAAGCTGCACTGGCTTTTTAAGCCTCAAGACAATATAGCTTTAATTAATTTGAAAATGTTCTGTAGTTATAGCTTGTTATAACAAGCAGGTTAAGATAAAGATTTGCATTGGAACAGAATAGAAGTGATGAACCATTTAAACAAGCAAAAAAACAAGCTTAAAGTTTCATTGGAAAAATCAACAGTGAAAAAAATATGCATTTATTTCCTTTCTTATAAAATAGATTTTTTCGATACTGTCTTTGATGTGTATTCTTCTGTAGATATGTACCTTCTCTGACTCCATTTCTGTCTTGGAAAACAACTTTCTGATGAAGTATTAATGTAATACATTATGAGAAGGCTATCGGTGATGTTTTGAAGAAGTATTATAGTAGTATTAATTACATCTCTGTTACTCTGATGATGTGTTTTTCATAACCTTGAACTCATGGGTTGAAGTGAATATTTTGTTTGCACCAAAATTCAAAAAAGCCTCAGGGACAGAAGATCAAGAAGAAGGTAGAATTTGGGGAAACTGCAATGGGGAATTGATATAATAAGGAAGGGCTGGTCTGGAGGAATGTGGAAAAGAGGAAAAGAAGGACTTGAAGTCTGGTGAGAAAGGAAAAGAAAGAGATGATACAAGTTAAGAAGAAGCGGTTTGAAGTCATAAAACAGCAAAGTTCACTCCTGAGAGTGAAGAGCGTGGAAGTCCAGTATTGTCACCATCACAGAGAAATAGAAGCCAGCCAGATATTATGTAAAGACTGGATTTTTCTCCTTCAGCATAAAACAACATCTATGTGACCTGAAAACACAGATATTTTCATGTGCTATTGGTAATGTTAATCAGTTTGGTGACATTAAAAGAGTTAACACAGTGTTTGTGTTTCAGTGCGAATGAACTTCCAGAGCTAATATACAAGACTATCCAGTTTTAGAAAAGACAGATCAATTTTAACCACCACAATCCCAATATTGAGTTTAAAATAAAAATGTGAATACAGTGTCTCTGAGCAGTTTTGAGAAAATGGAAGATCAGTGACTAAAAGATAGTAGCTTATTCTTTCTTCAGGCTGCCTTTGCTGAAATAGTACATGACTCTGCAATTATTTTGAGTGTAGGTAAATGATACAATGCAGTTTTATGCAAAGATACCTGAGTCAGTGTTTTTGTGCTCCAGTGGTTTGCCTTTGAAATGGGGCTCAAACACTATCATTTATATAAGAAAGTTTTTGGAGTAGATACACTACCAAGTTATGACAAATTGGTTCTGTCCCACAGGTTGCACATTCTTTGCATATTATTGGGTATTAAATGGCTTTTTCAGAATCATAGCGATGTCTAAGTAATGATAGTGAGTAACATATAATGTTTAACACTTAACTATGAGTATATAGCTCAGATACGTAATCCAAACCTAAAAATTACGATACTTCATACATACATGAACTGTTTGTTTTCTAGGCAGGCTAGGAAACAGTGAGTAATATGGCGTGAGAAGAAAAACATCACATGCAGTCAGTTGTTTGCAATGATTTCTATAAATTGCTCGCAGAGGGACCTGGACAGGCTGGATCGATGGGCCAAGGCCAATTGTATGAGGTTCAACAAGGCCAAGTGCAAGGTCCTGCACTTGGGCCACAACAACCCCATGCAACGCTACAGGCTTGGGGAAGAGGGGCTGGAAAGCTGCCTGGCAGAAAAGGACCTGGGGGTGTTGGTTGACAGCTGCCTGAATATGAGCCAGCAGTGTGCCCAGGTGGCCAAGAAAGCCAATGGCATCCTGGCTTGTATCAAAAATAGCGTGGCCAGCAGGACTAGGGAAGTGATCGTGCCCCTGTACTCGGCACTGGTGAGGCCGCACCTCGAATACTGTGTTCAGTTTTGGGCCCCCCACTACAAGAGAGACATTGAGGTGCTGGAGCGTGTCCAGAGAAGGGCAACAAAGCTGGTGAAGGGTCTGGAGCACAAGTCTTATGAGGAGCGGCTGAGGGAGCTGGGATTGTTTAGTCTGGAGAAAAGGAGGCTGAGGGGAGACCTTATCGCTCTCTACAACTACCTGAAAGGAGGTTGTAGAGAGGTGGGGGTCGGTCTCTTCTCCCAGGTAACAAGTGATAAGATGAGAGGAAATGGCCTCAAGTTGAGCCAGGGGAGGTTTAGACTGGTTATTAGGAAATTTTACTTCACGGAAAGGGTTATCAAGCATTGGAACAGGCTGCCCAGGGAAGTGGTGGAGTTGCCATCCCTGGAGGTATTTAAAAGGCGTTTGGATGAGGTGCTTAGGGACATGGTGTGGTGGTGGTCTTGGTAGTGTTAGGTTTACGGTTGGACTCGATGGTCTTAAAGGTCTTTTCCAACCTATACGATTCTGTGATTCTGTGATTCTGTAAATGAATCTAAAATTCATTAAGCTCTTATGCTAGCCAGCTGTTTGTGGAATGACCTCAAAAGACAAATGATAAAAAGCCATACTGATGCAAAAAGTTTTCCTTGGGCTGTTCTAAAGCTGAGAAATGCTACTGCTTAATATATTTATTTATTTTTTCATTACGTTCTATAATCACTAAATTTAAAATTTATCAGAAGATTATAGCACATTTCTTAAATTGGAAAAGCTGTCCTGTATGATCAACATTCCTCCTCCTCAATGTCTGTATCTCTTCTTCCCATTCTGAAAATTTTAGAAAGTACTGGCAAAAACACTGTCAAGGCTAAGTCACAGAAATCCTTGGTGTCTTTCACCCATTGCCTGTCTATAACACGATATTTTTCAGTCATGCATTTCTTGATAAACTAACTCCACGAAACTGGGGAATCTAGAGGCTGTGGCCTTAGTTGACTGGGAGAAGAGGAATATGTCTTGCATCGGGACTTCCCTGGAGACTCTGCTGTCAGAGATTCTAAAAAAGTCAGCCTTTTCAGGGATCGCATTATTAAATATGTGCTTTTTAAGCTGGAAAAAAATGTTGCCAGTTAATCACCTAGCAAAGTTTGCATGAAAGGCCCTCAGTTGTGGGTCAAATCAGAATCAAAGAATAGTATGTTCTTCCTAACAACAGCTGTAATGTTCTGCAAGATCATTTCACCTAGAACAGCAGGACTTGGACTAAATCCCAGATGCAAATTGCAAGTTTTTATTAGAAAGTCTGAATATGTGGCACAGTGGATGATGGACCAGATGCATTTGCAACAATCATTTTGATAGGCAGCACTAGCATGACCTGTTACTCTAGAAGTTGTGTGTCTGTTTGTTTCATACATCTTCATCTGGGTTTTTTTTGTTTGATTCCAGTGGCAATGGTGGTTACAGCTCTGTAAAATTAGTTAAAGAAGAATCAAAGCGAAAACAGTCATTAAGCGCTGCTTCAGTACTGCTTGGGAGCGCAGGTGCCCAAGGACTCTCGAATATAGTTCTACAGAGATATATGTGGTATTATTTCACATTATATAAAACTGTCTCTTGATTTCCAGTACAAAACTAATTAATTTATTTGAGAGAAATAAGCACCCAATATTTTCCCTTTTTACTTAAGAAAGTGAGTTTTGAGTTGCTATCACTTTGAAGTAAGCACACGTGTAGATCAGATGTTCTCAGAGGTGTGTTCTGCAGTCCTGGTACTTCAGTTATCCAAACTGTGGAACTTGCCAAGTATGTATCATGTCTTCCAGCCTGTAAACCAAGATTTCCTTTCCATGGAAACCAAGATATGGGAGGGGAGAGGCTCTTGTAAGTATCCAGGTCTTGCCGTGAATTTAAATGCCCCTAATTCCTGCAATTTAGACATAGCCTAAATGACTATAATGAAGATTTATAGTTAGGTATAATTTAAAGAGGATAATTAATAATTCATATATGAAATCTGTCTTTTTCTCCTGTAGGAAACAAAGAGGCTTGATTCTGTGGGAGGGATGGGTGGTATCCTTCATGTTTCTGGTTACCTACATTTTGAGCTGAGGATTTAATGCATCCACTTGAAAAATCTAAAAATAGAAACTTTATACAAATTAAGCAATTAAAAAAAAATTACTTCCTCTGCTGGAATACTGTTAAAAAAAAAAAACTTCTCAAAAATTTTTTTTATCATCCCCAAATATTTGACTTAGTGGTGCATATATTTATATACAAGGAAAGAAATCCTGAGGGGATTTTTGGAGTGATGGTCCATGTTAGAATTTTGTAGGCTGGAGGTATGGCATTTGAACCTGAGTTTCTTGTATGTCCTGAGAATTGTTCTGACCACTGAACTGTCCTTTTCTAAAAGCTTCTTCCTTGACTAGATTAATTTTTTTTAGTGACAGTTTAACCATAATGTTGCCACCAACAGGTGCGATTCCAGGATCTTTGGATGCATGTGACCGAACACTGGAATAGGTTGCCTAGAGAGGTTGTGGAGTCTCCATCTTTGGAGATACTCAATAGCCATCTAGACATGGTCCTGGGCAACTGGTTCTGGGTCACCCTGCTTGAACAGGAAGGGTGGATCAGGTGACCTCCAGATGTCCCTCCCAACCAACATTCTGTCATTCTTGCATTCATTCAGCCACTTCATTGGGTCCTAGCTGCTGGGATCATTGGTCTGTTGCTTATTTAATTATCTAGGCAAGATGTGGCCTTGTATCCAGATATCTGAGGATCATTTGAATAAAAGCAGAGCACAGGGGACTAGACAAAGCAGCGGAGAATTATCATTTATACCATTTACCAAATTTATAGGTTCCTTGTTTTTGTGTAATCAGTAAAATTCATTAGATAACAAATTAGCCACCATTACAAGTATACATTTGTCTTTTATTATATTTACACTGAATTCCTGGGATGTAATATAACAAGGTCTGAGCCCAAAACATGGGAACCAAGGAAATTTAGAAGAGTTATCTTTAAAAGAACATGCTCTCTCAGAGAGGAGGTTTATTATTCCTACAATTCACAGAGTGTAAACTGGTTGTGTTTTTATTATTATGGTTATTTTTAGTGTTGACACTACTGGAACTCAACTCACCTTAAGTTTTAGAGAGCGGAAGAGAGCAAAAATCAAACGCTGATTACCTACTGTGTTTTAAATTATCAAATGCCCACTCTCAGAACTCATAATTAACAGAAATAGTTTTAACTGTTTAACATTGTATAATGCTGACCTCACATT
The DNA here is from genome assembly GCF_035582795.1 of Mycteria americana. NCBI lineage: Eukaryota > Metazoa > Chordata > Aves > Ciconiiformes > Ciconiidae > Mycteria > Mycteria americana. The sequence continues at coordinate 47,895,629 of NC_134371.1, read as the reverse complement.
TGCCAATGATTTTCACAAGCTATTACCTTTGCAATACCAGTAGTGATTATAAGTATCCAAGGATACCAATGACAAGCAATCATTTATAATGTATTTGAATATCTTTTTTTTTTTTAGAAATTACTAGAGAATATTTGGTAATGCTAGATTGTCTCAAAGAAGGGCATGAGAAAAAAATTCTTGATTAAAATTGCAAATGTCAACAATTACCTACCGTTATGCATAGCAACTACATATAAATATACACACACAACACACTGCTCTGAAGAGGCTGCATGTGGGACTGCACATGTATATTTGAACAGATATTGTTCGTTTCTGTTACTTAACATATTTCTAATGCAACTGTTGTTTTCAGTGACAGTATCAATGCTATTCTTCAAAGACACTAATGAATTAGAACCACAGTTTGTCCTGTCCTGCAGAAGAGGGTAATTTACTTCTGATAGTTGAATAGGGCTTCCTTGAAAGCTCTAAGTAGGTGATTTATTTTTTTTTTTTTTGCTGTCTATTGAAATGAATTGAACATGCTGAAGTAATTATGTTTTCAGCATTGTGGTTCTGTGATGGAACATACAGTGTAATAATCATACCGATTTTTTTGTATAATTATAAGTGACAGATGTCTGAGGCTCACAGTCATTTTAGCCTGACATTTTCAATTATTGCAGCAGTATTGATGGAAGAGGATTAAGGAGCTCTCAGATGCCAAACCCCATTATTTCAACTTTATGTAGAGCTGTCAAGTCCTAATAATTCCATAGGGATCTAGCCATCACAGTGTAAAAAGGCATGCAAAAGGTCTTCATAGCAATCTTAAAACTATTATGGACTGTCAAAACGTAAATGATAATAATTTAATGAATGTCTAATTTTATAACTTTTACTTAGCAATATTAAAATTATGCCCTATTCTTTAAGTGACATAGTGGTCAACAGTTAGTAATATCCCTTAAATAAGACTTAAAAATGTCTAATTATTTATCCTGGCATCTTAGAATTGTGACTCATCAGAGTGCATAGCCTAGCCCAATGAAAATATACCCAATGTGCAATAAAATGGATTGGATATTTTTTATTTTTATCTGGCATCTTCATGTCAACAGTTTGCAGGCTGGTCTTTCAAATCTTTTCAAAGGGAGATAATTCATAAAGAGCTTCCCTGCTTCATTGTTAAGACACTTTCATGAAAAATGAGACATACTCAGTACATTGCTGACCTCTTTTATATTATTGTAGAATACTTTAAAATAAAATGATTCCATGAAGAATTGGTTTTAGTCTTTACCCTCTTATTTTGGAGATTCTGAATATCTACCTGTAAAATTTTCTTTCTTTAATCTTAGTGTGTTCAGGAAGCTAACTCCAAGGTTTAAAATCTCAGATGAAAGAAAAATGTTATTTGTACTTAGACCTAGCTGTTTTTCTTCAATGACATTTTTTCTTTATGTGGCCTCTATTTTGACAACTTCTGCAAAAAGAGGTACTGGATTGTGCATTGAAGATGACCCTTCATATCTGTCAGCAGACCTCTTAACCTGAAGACTTTTTCCTACTGAAGATTCTATTTCTTTAGTAGCTTAAAGTTTCACAAGAAGTCTACGTGAAATTTAGTACTTTGATGAGCACGGTTATTTCATCTTTATGAATGAAAGAAGCTGATGTTTTTAAAGATAATGAATGGGCACTGAAAATGTGTCGAGACAAAGTAGGCTCTTATGGAATACCAGTGTGATCCACTCAGTCATACTTATTTGTTAAAAATTGGACTGACTGTATTCTGTTTTTCTAATTAGATTCAGAGGTGTTGCTTTCATTCATCATTTGTAACAATGAATTATAACAGTCTAACAGAGGAGGTGAAAAATACGGCACGTGCAGAGTGAGAGACTGCAATGTTTCTGTTTCACTAAAATGGATCAAGGCTTTAACTACTGTGATAATATGTTTGTTCAAGAATAGCAACAATGCCAATAGGATTTCCAGTCTGCTTAGAACCCTTCTGAAGAGAAAATAACCATAAAATGTAAGCAGACTTTTGTTCAGTTTCTTGAGGTGTTTTTGAGTTCCAGCCACAGCTGGTAACAATCTCATAGTCTGATAAAGATGCTGAAATAAAGTTTCCAGTTTATCCATTGATTCAGTGAAACATATTCATGATGTCTTTGCCTGTGTCAAGATGGAAGATGTTGGTTATTCATGACCTTGCTTTGCTTAGCCTTTTCTCATTGCAATTAAGCATGGATTTGAGCCCACAGTAAATGCCCTTTTGACATCTAGCTTTCTCCACTGATCCTTTCCAAGGATTATCCAAACCTTCCAAGGCAGGTGCTGGGTTGTGTTCAGAGAGTTTTGACACCAGGTTACTTTTGAATGAAACCCTTGATCTCATTGATAAGGTAGAAGCCCCCTTTGTGATCAAGAGACCTCACCAGGAAACAATAGAATCACAGAATATCTTGGGTTGGAAGGGACCCGTAAGGATCATCAAGTCCAACTGCTGGACTAAAACTATTACCTAAAACTAAATCATATGACTAAGAGCATTGTCCAGACATTCCTTGAACTTTGACAGGCTTGGTGCTGTGACCACTTCCCTGGAGAGCCTGTTCCACTGACCAACCACCCTCTCAGTTTTTATTAGAATGCATAGAAACTATGTTACATAAAGAAAATGCTTGTTTTTCAAGTATAGCCAAAAGCCTGAGATTGGTGGATTATAACACTTGTAACTCCTACCTGTCAATTCTGGATTTTGAGAGAAATGTAGAGACACAAATCTAACCTCATTCAATACATAGGTCTGTTTCTTCTTTGGAATGCCATAGGATTGTTAGAGTAGGGCATTATATCAGTAAACCCAAAAGAATCTTTTGTGAGATGCAAGACTCAAAAAGAGAAATAAGAATAGCAGAAACAAACAAAAATGGATTTATAAGTAAGGCAAAAGTGATAAAAACTCTGTGCCCAAATCCTGAGCCCAGTTCATTCTGTTATTCTAATGTATATGTTGTGTAATTCTACTGAACTTTGATCTACAATTTAAATAACAGAACACAAGATCAGTTGAAGTGCAGACAGCAAAATGGTAAGAGGACAGTTTTGTGCAAATGAAAATGAAGAGCAAATCTTTTTTTTTTTTACTTACCAGTGATTGCACTCTAAGAAAATATGTGGCTCTAGGGAAACTGTAGAAAAATTCTATTTAATCCTCTTTGGCCAGAAGAGTTAGAACTGCGCTGAAGTCACAGAAGTGCAGCAGGCATGCTTGAGGGGAGCAGGTACATAGCACCACTGACATGGAAGTGTTTTTACAGAAATACGTTTTCTAGCTATATGAAGTTTTTCCTCAGCAACAATTTTAATCAGATCCCTAGCTGCAGTACTTGCCTATTGCATGTATTTTTGTCTAATTTTTAATAAAAATTTTTTTTCATCTGTTAGTCACTGAGATGTGCTACCATTTTAGTATATTCCTTCTTGACAGTTCAAAATCCATCAAGAATCAGGCTGTTTGTTTGACTTCTGGGTTTGCTGTGAATGATTACTATAGGTCTTATCCTCACCCTTTTTTTTCCACTTCAATTTGTAGTTAGCTAGTTTGCCTGGATCTCAGTAATTTGTTGCTATGACTGTTGGATGCTATTCCTTGCTTTGTGTGTTCTAATGAGCTCAATAGTTCATTTTGAGCTTCTGCATCTGGTAAAGATAATAAGCATGACATCTCTATTAGTCACAGCCGTGCCTGCAGTGAAGGGCACACTGGGTTTTGAGTTTAAAATAGATTTTTCTTCTATAGTCTGTGTGCTCAAGCCCACAATAATTACTGAACAAAACATTCTTAGACATTTGCCTGAATAGCATCAATCAATGGCACTGCTTATGAAGGAGAAAGCTATTTTTGAGACATAAAGAGGCTATGCATATAAGCTGGCATTTACTTTCTTCAGTACCAAAATCTAGACCTGACATTTTTGTTTTCATTTTAATTTAATCAATAGGTATGCTTTGATCAGACAGCTAAAAGTCTGTGTGTGCTCCTTCCCTACAAAACAACAGAATGGAAGGACCACTCCCTTTTGTCCTGAAACGATATACTGTTTGTTCAAGGAGGGGTATACAGTGTTACAGGAATAGCCATATTGGAGTGGTTTAAAGGAAAACTCACAAAGTTCAGCTGTGCAACAGGAAACTGATAGAAATAGGAATAAAATCCAGGGAGAACCTTCACATACTGAGTGTAGTGAAGAGATATGGTTTACTTATCCAGAGAATAGGGATAGTCTTGGCCTATTAAAAAGGGCTTTATCTCTCATTTTGTAGAAATTCTCTAAGACTAATTTAGCCTGTTGTTCTTCTCAGGAATCCTCCTCTTAACAGGTAGAGCCTTAGACCAGACAGCTTCTATGGTTTCATATGTTAGCCTCTTCTGTAAAAAGATACATGTTAAGAATGTATCTTCTGGGGCCAGCTGATGCTTCTTTTGCACTTGTAGTAGCCACAGGAGGAATTGGCAGAATATCTTTTGAAATACTGTAAATTGGTTTTAAATGCCGTAGCAGTTGTAGTATCTGGGATCTGGCTGTGCTCCATAGATTAACAAATCATAAAGTCGTGTAGTCATCTGAATAGAAAAGATCAGTAGTTAGAGCATGCTCATACAAAGAAGTTGCTTTGGAGTGACAGGTTAGGACTGTCTGCTGATCTGAAAGAACTGCCATGAGGCACACTCTTAGACAGTTGCAAATGCATTAGCATTAGCTGAGTACTGGGAGTTGTCCAGGCATATGTAAGCCATTACTTAACAAAATATTGTTTCTGATATGCAAGTTATTCAAGAAAGACAAGGGAGTAGCTATATTTTGGCCATAGGGTACAATTAGCTTTTTGGGAAATGGCAAAGTTTGGAGGAAACAGCAGTGCTAGCCCAGAAAAAAGTTATCCAGTGTAAGTATTTGTTTCACAAGAAGTCCAGTTCTCTGATAAAACACAATGAGGATCATTGTGTATTATCACAATGCATAAAAAGTATTTAAAAGTTGAATAAGAATGAAAAACGCAGCAAAGAAATGTCGCATTGCCAGTCCTTTCCTCCTGACATGATGAGCACCTGGCTCCATGTGGGTTTGAAGAGAGGGAGACAGTTTCATGATTTCTTCCATCAGGTGAAAGAAGTCACCAAAGCATCATGGCTGTGTTGAGTAAGTTCCTGCCTGTGACTCCCAAAGGGGTCAAAGCTAGTAAATTGCAGACTAGTTAAATTAGATCTTACACATTTGATTTTTTTTTCTTTCCACTTAAAAATCAAAACAAAATAAACATGCAAAAAGATCAACAAGGAGGAGAATATGAGTACTGTTTTAGAATCTATAGAACCTGGATCTCCAAGTGGATTTACAGTGGCTAAGCTTTCCTTTATAAATAACAGAAGGAGAGGTGGTGTGTTTTTTATATCAGCACTTTCTGAAGAGTCTTGCACAATAGATATGAATTGTGAAAAATGATGCAAATAGGAATCTCAAAAAATCCAGTAATGATATTTAAAATCAAATATGTAGCTTTAAAGTACTTCGAAGATGCTGCTGTCATTTTGAAATTATGTATTCATATTTGTTTTGGTTTGCTGCTGCTGAGGTAAGACAAATAGCCAGTAAACTTTTTATGGTTATAGAAAGCCAAATCAGTGTCATACTGACAGGTGGAGATACAAGTAATAGTTTGATTGCCTCATTTTAAGGAACACAATCTTGTCTAGTAACATGAAAAGCCAATCAATTGAAAATGAGTTTTTAACATGTGAGGAAATATATTCAACATTCAGTATCTTTCTGAATTAGCGTCTAATAATAGAAAAATGATTTCTCAGAAGATCAAAGTGCAATTTCAGTTTCAGATACTGTAGACTTCTAAATGTAAAACTGCCTGTATGTGCCATTTCCACTGACATTACTGTTAATACACCTACATGTGTGTACAGGATCTAGTCCTTGCATGTTCACTAGGTGAGTGCTTTTATATATGGATCACATACAGATATATATATAGAGAGAGACAGAAACATCAGTGAATCTGGCCATGTTTTGCTGCGGAATGCTTTGTGGAAATGTTGGCAGTATTAGTCTTTTGAGTTAGTGGAGAAAGGGAGAGGGTTATAAATGAAAGCCATGTTATTTCACAGTGCAGAGGTATGACATGAGGTGTATAAGTTCAAGTTCATCCTCTCCGAAGTCAAACAGAATCTTCAAAAGTTATTTCAAGAGAAATAGTGTGAGGTCTTCTGTTATGTTTTGAGTGAAAAGTCTAGGTTGTGAGAAACAAGAATAAAAAGAGAGCTGCTTGTTCCATAGTGCTATTTTGTACGACATTTGTATTGACTTAAAATGCAAAAGTGAACTAAAATAGGCCATACTTCTCATTTGACATTTAATCTAGAATCTTAAAATCTTGGGAGAAGCCTTTAGGATCCAAAAACAGCGTTTACAAATCAGACTTCTTTATTCCAAGTTGAGTGCATCCATCAAACACACAGCTTGAAACTAGCATGACTTGGAAGAAGTACGTCTTTTCAGGAGGGAGAGCATGATTATGACAAGGATGTGACTGATGAGATGTTTTCCTCCCAAAGGGCTGCTTTCCTGTTTGGCAGACTGACTCAAGATGGTGTATGCAACTGTTTTACCTCCATAGAGCTCTTCAGGCTTCTCCTGTTCTGTGACAGAAAGAGTTTCACCATATACGTAGTATGATGAAAGCATATTATTGAAGAGGAGGGATGTGGTAAGTAAACCCTCATGATATTTATTTCCAATAATATAAAATCCAAATAAAAATGTTGTTGCTCCTAATATGTGTGGTAAGTGCCAGTGCTCAGTTGCATCACTTTGATCAGCCTCATTCCCTTTCCTGTGTTTGCATGTTGCCTGCCTCTGTTCCCTTGGGAATCTTCAGGAAAGAAACCTTGACTCTACGACTTTAAATCAAATATCGAATACGGGAACAGAAAATTACTACCATTAAATTGTTGCTACCCATATTAAAGCTATACAGAAATGGTACATACCCCAAGTCTTGCTTCTAACTCCAAATGGTAAATGTAAGGTTAAATAGGACCTTTAGATTCTAGATTTTTTTTTTTCCTTTAACTTTTCCTTCCTGGCTCAGTCCTGAAGTATTAGAAATCAGTTTAATTTGATAAAAGAGTAGAGTCCGTCTTTACAATATGCAGAAGGAGAAGATATTAATAATAAGAGGAAAAAAGTTAATGGAATACTAGGAAAGCATGAGGCAGTTGTTCCCTTTATAACATCTGTACAAACTTTAAACAATGGAATGAGTAAATTTAATGGGTATAGGGTTTAGTTTCCAGCACTGGAAAACTTTTTAGTTACCAGTTCTGTTCAAACAATAAGCTAGATACAGCAAACCTTCCCTTTGTAAGTGGCCTTGCTGTTCCAGGGACTAAGCATACTTGCCAATTTTTGAAAACCTCTCTAAGTGATTTTCCCAAGAAATTAAAAAAAATATGTTAAACAGTTATTGTATATATAGTTTGTTGCATTTATGGCTGAACATGAAACTGCAACTGCTTTAACATTTGTGTGTGACACTTCTACAAAAGAGTGGTGCTTTATCACTGAATAAATTCATTACTGTAGCAAAATATAAGAATGTATTTTGTAGAGGTTTATACTTACATTTTGCTTAGCTACACAACAATGATAGGAAGTTAAGGCAACACAATAGAGCAAAAAATACACATACAGTTTATCAGGGTGAAGAACCACTATCTAACTTATATGCCATAAACCTAATTTTAAAACATTCTAAGTTACAAATGAAATATAAATGCAATTTCTCTTACCATATCTGCTCCTTGCTTTGAACATATGCAGGTTAGTCAGGGACACAGGATATTTGGAACCACTAGAAAATCTGGGGACTTGGTGAGTTCTGATTCCTGGGGAATGTAAACTGAGATTCCAATCTGAATAGTAATGCTCACAAAACATGAGTGAAAAGGATTCTGCTATTGTCTTAGTTTGCATGTTTAGCTGAAGAGATTACTTCTTATGATATCTGATTTGAACTGCTCTGAACCCACCTCCTTTGAATGGCTGAGTCTCTGCATTTTCATTGATCAAAATCAGCAGGAGCTGGGGCTGCTCAGCATCTTGCAAAGAACACAGGGTAAGGTTTGAGATAAGTGGGAAACTTCTACTGACTTCAGTGGTGGTTGGATCGAGTGCTCTATAGTATCAGGCTCCAGGAGAGTCGCTGAATTGGGAGGATTTCAGTGTAAGTGTGAACATGACCATATACTGATGCCATTGAAATAAAACTGAAGATATTACAGTTCATGTTATGTTTCACAGTACTAGCAGGAAATAAAGGAAGAAGAACAGTAATTGTAAGAGAAATAATGTAATAATATGTTACAGTTACCTGGGACTCAGACACAGGTGGCAGGCAATTAAAGTGCCAAACAGTTAATACCCTGTAAGGGAAAAGGTAATTTAAAGCAGGTGTTTTCAAGAGCTTCAAATTATCACTGAAGTCTTTTGTGCTCCTTCCAAGTCTGTGTGATGTCCAGTTGGTTTCCAAAATATTTAGGTTTGGCTTTTTGAAATTGGCTGGTAAAGCAGAGTTGTCTCAGGTATCTCCCTGTATACAAAGTGAAGTACTTGATAAGGTCTTCAGAATAGACTGATTGTATGCTTATGCTGTTATTTGATGTAGACTCTTGGAAAAGAGGGCTCTTTTCCAAAAGAGAACTTAGTCACTACATAATAATATTGTATTGCCACTGCAAATGTTGCAGGAAAAGTCTTGTGCAATTAAAAATCTGTTCTAGATTGGAATCTGATAACTTTTTGAGAATCCCATTTTGGGATTTGCAGCACAGAGATACTAACTCGTATGGATTGGCCAAAAAAGGGAAAAAATTCTGTTTAGCCTGTTTCATAATTGCCAGCTTTGCTACTTCAGGTGTTAAACTGGGAATATGCAGAGCCGTGGGATTTAATACCATCAGTATACCTTCAACTCAAGTGAGATAGATCTCATGCCAGGCATTTTGCTGTGTGATGGACTTCTGAATAAGATCCTATTTTCCAAGAATTTTACACATTTCTGGGCAGTCTTCAGGAACACACTCCTTTCTCTAGTGTTCTCTTAACCCCTGCACAAAAGTTTACACATATAATTTCAATCTGTGTATGTAATTACTACAATATCAGTTAGGTATGTATCCAAGAAGGAAAGCTTCTGTACAGTTTTCAGAGCTTAGCAACTTGTACATATTTTCCTTTCCTAAACCAAAGTTTTGTAGGGGTCAAAAGGGAACTTAAGTTTGATAAGTACTGAAGTAAATCTGCAGTGGGAGAGGACCTGTTAAGTCTCTGCACAGATTATATTTACTTAATTCTGAAGAACAATGATACCATAGAACATGGAGATGTCTCCATGTTTCCTTACATATTTTAGCTAGAAGACACAGGGAATATATAATCAATATGTTTTTCTTATCCCATAAATTCTGCTTAGAGCAGTTTCAAGGACGTTTCCCTTAAAAAAGTAGAGGTAAATCTCTAAGAATATAAGAATGTTAGTGCTCTAAAAGACACATCTTTACAGATGAATACATTACATTAATACAATTAATATGTCAAGATATGAAGGTCTTATAATTCTAAAAAAGTATTGCTATTTCAAAGTAAAACTTGGCAACTTCTCTAGCTTTCCCATATTAACCATTGTCATGGCATAGGAAGCGGCAATTGTAGTTTTGTACTGGTACGTACTTTCTTCCAAGATACATATATATCTTTTAAAGTGGTTGCACACTACAGTCAAAATTCTGGCATGAAGTCCTACTATCAGCCATGGCTGAATTTGCAGAAGTTCTAAAGCCAACTTGTCAGGTTAGCTGGAGAGACAATGCATGGATTTAATATCGTTTGCCAGTGGGAATTCCTTGAGCTCAAAGTAATAATGTCTTCTACATTAATGTGCAGTGAAGTGAGTGTAGCATTAATCTTCATAGAAAGTTCAGTTCTCCTAAGAATGTGGAGGGACAATATAAACCACATTAATAGAAGGAAGGAGCCAGGTAACATGGGGTTACTTTTATATAATTTAAATCTGATTAAAGAAAGTCTTAATATTTTCTCTCTCTGCAATTTGTCAGAATCAGGCATTCAGGATGACAGATAACAAGTGTCTCGATACTGTGAGCATGTGTATGTGTGACTCATACATCTTGTTTTAGTTTGAAATTTTAAGACCCAATGCATAGAAAGAATTATTTCTGAAATTACTATAGCATCACCATTGTACCTGAGAATCTGTCTATTATAAATGCCCTATTTTCTGGTGGCTCCATTTCTGCTATAAAAAAATGTGCCTTAGGCTGAATCTTAATTCATAATGTTGCCACCTGAGAATAAAGTATTTTACAGTGTTACAGAAATTGGTTTGATTGTGTATGGGGAAAGGGATGGAACGTTGGGTGACTTCAAACTGGGGCTTATTTGGTAGTATAAAAGTGTACAAATGGAAATGTACCACTGTGCTTTGTTTTTTCCTTTGTAGACAGAAAATCTTTGTATTTGCAAAAGTAGTTCATTGTTGTTCCTTTAATTAAAAGAAATTTGACATTGACTGACTTTCTCCGTTCTTGCTATCAGTGTGATTAGAATGTCATCAACTTGATTTTAAGCATGACTTCACTTCAGGATCAGAGGCATGTGGGGTAAGAAGAAACAGACACCCTGACAGTCATTGAACTTGATCTTGCAATAGAAGGTGCATGTGTGGCAGAAAGTATGCTGAACTACAAGCAGGGGATTTGATAAAGAGGTCAAAGGAAGCAGGAGGAATAGACTGGTGATCTGGTAGGAGAGCTGTGCCTTGCATTCATTATGACATTTTGTGCAGGAGCAGCAAGAGCTTTTTTTCAGATCTGTCAGAAAAGGATTTCTGTCTCTATGGCTAATCCACGTGACAGCCTCAGCTCACGCTTTTTGTTAAGGTCAGCTCTCCAAATACTTGGACAAAGCAATACTCCAGGGAGACAGAAGGAGTAAGATGACAAGGGGACTCTCAACTTTACGTGTATTCACTGGATTGTACCTAAACCAGCATGACCTTACCATGCCTTGTTTCTGCCCTGCGGCATAACTACTGTCTCTGTGCAGATCAGGCATATAAGTTTACTTGCACTGCTGAATACTAGGCACAATTTTTCACACGCAAGTTTTCTTACGTGTCCTTTGTCATTTCGCAACTACTTGCTGGATCAATTCCATTCATTTTTGTAGCTGAGGAGACAGGACTCATGTTGTGGTTCTTTGTACAACAGAAATCTCAATGACATCAAGGGAATAGGGCTATTTAATGTCTTAGATTACAAATGAGAAAACATTGGAATTCTGACTACAGTGTCCTAGTAAGGCTTCATTTATGGAAGTTTATGCAGCACTTGGAAATTCCTGGACATACGTATCACTCTGCAAGAAATACAGTGCAGTCTCCTTCCTAGGGTCTTTATTGCACACAGGAGCAACCCAGACTCTTGCCAAATGTCCTTGAAGTCAGTAAAGCTAGTCAGATGAATGCAGTTTTGGTGGATGAGTATCATAATTATCCTGGATGACAATGAACAATTACAAAATCACTTTGTCACTCAAATCCTACTGAATTTTCAGTAGAAGCAGATAAAATTTCAAGTTAAAACCTTTTTATCCTGAAAAATACACACATGATTATGATTTTTGCATAAAATTGACTGAGAAGCTTTGGCTAAAATAAAGCTTGAGTGACAAGGGAAAATAAAAAAGAAAAGTTTTAGTTTTTTCTCCCAAAAGTCACTTTCTGAACAAAGTCACTTACTTTGAATAAAATAAGATCTTTTGTTCAGCCTGAAATATTTTATTTTCGAATTTTTCTTTTTCCTTCATAATTTGCAAGAAAATTTGTGGATTTCTTTTTTCCATCAGTGTCATAATCCCCCAGAAAACGAAATTACTCACAGAAGTGTAACATTTAGTTATGCATATTTGGAAAGGTATTGGTATGGATTTACACATACACATAGATGCACAAATATTCTTGGACTTATTACTAAGTTGTTGATTTTTCCATGGCATTATTCTGCAGCAATTATGGGATATTTGCCTTTACTTATTTTATTCTTCTATCAATGTTTTGGGAAGCATTGTTGCTTTGTTTCAGTGATAAGTAGATCCCTAGATACAAGCTGTGAATACAGTGTCTAGATAGAGACATCCATTTTATTATTCCTAGATTCTTTCAAGCGTCCACCCTTTGGCGTCCACCTTTTTCCAGGCATGTAAGTTTTTATAAGATTGCTTTCTTTTACTATCTGCCTGATCAGTGGTATGTGCTCTGAAAAGTGATTAGACTTCCTTATTTTTCCAAGCATGAGACTCGAATGGCTTTTATAAATAATAAGATACTTTTAATAGTGTGACTGTTAATGCCCAAGAACTATCAAGAAAAAAGATACATTTTGTTGTGTTTGAAGTTTGTAGTCCAAAGACACTCAGTGACCAAGGACATTTAAAATTCAGTGTCATGATGGGGAAAAAATAACACCAACAGGGTTATAGACTAACTTTTGTCTTCCAGATGCATTCAGAAGGTAAGGTAAGCTTTACTTAGCTTTAGAAAGAGTTTTTTTCACCTACCCAGTTATTGGAAATAAACATCACAAATCATAGCCTACTGCAATTTTCATATATCAGCACTGAAGTGAAATGGTCAGCACAAATTCACTGAGTTCTCCATGCTGCCCGTGGCTCATTCTGTCAGCTGAACCTTAGACAAATGTGACAGTATCCGCTGCTGAGTTTCTCTCAGGGCTTTCCTAATGCTCCCTTCTGATGTAGCTAGGGAGCAAAAGTACAGCTTTGATGTGCTTGGTAAGAATGATATCAAAATTTCCCCTTTATGTAGGGATGGAGGTGTTCTGAGATTCAAAGACAAAACACCATCTTTATTGTGCCTCAGGACAGTGTCAAGCAGGAATGCTGTGGGTGCAAAGCGTTACACTGGCAGCGCCAGCAATAGTAAGCATGTTCAGGGAACAACAAAACAGAAACATCAATACATTAGTCAGTTATCTCATGTAGATTGAAGCATCTTTTTGCAAGTTTCCCTCTGTTATTTCAGACTACTTTTTAATGTTGAATTGAAGAACTGTAGGGTTGCTTCTGTAATCTTGTCAAATGTCATTATTAGTTTGTCTTTCTGCAGAAGACTGGAAGCTCAGTAAATGGACCACGGTAGTGTTTCTTTGATGCAATATAACCTGTATTCAAGTAGCATTTTGGTCAGACTGCTCCAAATTCCCAGTGGGTTGATCCCCAACAGACTGGATGCTGGCAATAAATTTTATCTCCTTTTTCTCACTTCTTAAGCAAGGGATGATGGCCCGAGGACATTCCTGCTTCACAGTTTAGTCACCTTTATTCCTTTCTCTTCTGAGGTATTTTGTTTTGCCTTAATTTTGAGGCTAAGGTATGACACAATGTGAATACTGCCAAAGCTTATATTTTGGTGATATGCTTCAGATTTACAGCCTAAAAGGATACAGAGAAATACTGTATCAAGAGACACTCAGTTCTTGATGGTATGCCCATCCAAAGAGTACAAAACCTTCCAGTCTCCCGTATAATTAGTTGTCCAGTATGCCAAAAAACCATTACCAGTATTTCCAGTATTCTCCTTTCTTGCCTGTTACTGAAATGCAGACATTGAGTGATCGCCTTTTTTTCTGGCTTGTTATCTATATGCTTTGTTGAGCATGGGTTCCACCATCCCACCAGGTATGACTGGTTCTACATGCAGACAAACAGAATAGAGGAAGCCAATGTATTCTTTCAAATTTGGTTCTGTGGTTTCCATTTCTTGCTTTTGATACCATTCTGATCCATATGCCTACAGTCTGTCTCCATTTGATCACTGTTTGACAATGACTTATACGAGAAAAATCTCAGATGTTTACATCTCCCATTTTTGCTCCTTTTGAATGCTTCTTTTTTGAATACAGGAAAAATATTTCAAGACTATGCAACTGTTTTTTCTTTTCCTCCGAATTTTGCATTGTCAGACCACTAGTATGTGTCTAACATACATGTTCACAGACTGCTAAAGAACAAACCAGCATAGGTGAAATAAATGTAGCTAACAAATTTTAGTGGATACTAAGGTGATATGCTCCACTTGAGGACCTTCCTTACTGCCCTCCTTTGCTGCAGTACTTCTATGATTAAGACTCTCCTCTCATCAGCTTAAATTATGTGAGCAAGGATTAAATTTACTACGGGTACTACATCTCTTCCTCACACATTGCCACTGACAAAAAAGATCATTTCAAGATGTTTCCTGTGATATATATATACATATACTCAAAGGGGGGCGGGGGGAGGGGGAAGGGAAAAAAACCCCTCTTTGAAAGGAAGAGATTTAAGCTACTGTAGCCTCAGGCAGCAGTGATTTATATTCAGCAATTTATGAGTGCTTTACTGACTTCTTCATTATTCAGTAGAAAAAAAATCCATACTTATTTTTGCAAGTGCTATATTGACATGTTCTGTAGGTTTCTAGGACATGTCAATACCGTATTTCACATTAAATGTATCCCTTTTCCAGTATGTATTCCTACCAAAAAAATTCAAATGGGGCTCCTTCTATGGTATATATACAATGTGCATCTCTTCAATCTTTTCTCTAATCAGCTTTGAACTCAGAGGGTGTATGTCAAGGTTAATGGAAGAACAAAGTAGTAGGGCACCACTGCTATAATGCTCTGCAATTTAAAGAACATTAACGTCATTTAAGTCTTTCAAGTCATTCTGCTAAAATGTAGAACTGTTAACACTGTTTTCCAAGTCCAAGGACTAACTCCCACATTCAGATCTGTTTCAGGTTGCTGGCTTAAGTTCATAGTCTATCATTCACATAAAAATCTTGAATGAGAAGTTATTCTCTGACCATGATGGAAGGTCCCAGGGGATAAACTTCTCCATTGTCCTTTATCCTTAATCTGGTGTTTTGTATGTTATCAATCACAAGAACCACGTCCTTCTGTTGCTTCCCAAGTGGACTTTCTGCAGTTCCTCATGGAAAACACAATTTTTTCCTGTTTTCGTCTTGTAAATGAGTTCAAATTCCCGTTCTTAGATCTCTTGCTCTTTAAAGGGGCATATCACCAGTCTATAGGAGTTTAGTTAAAACCATGGCTTGATGTACAATATTTTCATTGCTACAAGTTTGTCAAAAATGTCACTGTAGGTTTTATATACCAGTCAGTTGGACCAAATTAATATCTACTGCTATCCCATAGTCATAAGAAAAAAAAAAAAAAAGGACTAGGAATGAATTTGGCCCATTACTTAACTTGGAAACTTTTTTTTTTTTGGCTGGTTTGGCAGGTCTTGACTAAGAAGAATTAAAGTTTCTGTTTTGCAGTCAGTCAATGTTTAGAAGAGATATTTAACAACTTTGGTTTGATTTCAGTGGAAGTTAGTCATAGTTTTGGAGCTAAGCCTCCTTTTAAAATTTTTGCTGAACAGCAAAAGATGGACACAGTTCCAGTAAGCATTATCATAGAATCATTGCCAGAGAAAGATATTCTGAATAAATCTCCTGTTTGTTGTTATCTGATGCCTTTCAAAAGCCTGTTCTTTAGAAGTACAGTTATGGAACAGTGGTATGGTCTCCTGGACTTTGTTGGGATTCTTTGTGCTTAAATTAAAATTAAATAAAACTTGATACCAGATGTTTGAAATTCAATTTCATTTCTCCGAGTCCTCTTGGACTGCTACTGGTCAGTGACAATAGTTATATCAGGAGTAGTGCCCAGTGTTTAGAAAACACATCTTTGAATGAATTTTTTTGTGCTGCTTATGTCAAGTATGCCTGCAAGGGCCCTGATGATGCTTCCATCAATAAAATTTGAATACTATAACTTTTGTTTTATTAAAAACTAGTCACAGTTCAGAAGAGCACAGTTACAGTGTCTTCTTGCTACTTGTATTGTACCTGTTCTGTTACATGTCCAGACAGTTTTCTGTCATCTGCACCTTCATATCTTTGAATCCAGAGCTAGAAAGCTACTTTTCAGTGTCGTCATTGTTTTATGCTGCAACTTATTCACAGAGGTGAAACCACATATAAAATACTGCTTGCCTCTTAGACTAGCTCTGACTGTTAAGTAAATTTAATCTTTACATATTTTTTTTCCTTTCTCTATACATTTACTTTGACAGGAGTCTGATCTTTCCTCCTCTTAATTTGCTGGGAGTTTTCCTGCTGGCTTCACAGAAGGGTCTGGTCTGTGCATTTTCTTAGGACTGCTATACAGCAAAAAAGCAAACAAAAAAATTTATTGAATTAATATTGTTTAATGTGATTTGATCTTGTTCTTATTTGAATATTTGGATAATGATTGTGTTGTTGCTTTCTAAATATAATTTATTTTTAAAGTAACAGTTTAAATTAAAATTATTTTAATATAATTTCAATTATCAGGGTTAATTATAAAATATTCTATATAACTACTAACGTAGTTCACGCTTGTTCAGTTACAGTAGCTAGAATGAAACTAAGACATTAAAAGAAATAAAACCCTTCATGTTTTTGCTTCTGTTCCCCAACTGTTTGAGCATATTAACATTTTTCATGCAGAGGGGGTGTTTGCATTGAATTTCTTTTGAATATTGACATACATTTCTTTGAAATTGCTATTCTGTGGACCTCTATAGAAGAAAAACTTGATTGCCTAAATGTTTGTAAAAAGTGAATAAAAAAAGATGGATGGAAGAAATTACTTAAGATTTCATATAGAACTTTTGAATGAAAAAATCGTGTACCATACATTTTGGCCATAGTTCCTGTTCCTCTTTCAAAGACTTTCTAAAATAAAACCCTATGCTTTTGAGTCTGATAGGAACCCATGAAATACCTTTGTTTTTGCTACTTGTGTACTATTCCCCTAACATTTCTCTGCATTGGTTCAGAGGAATTAGCAGTAGCAGAAATATTGCATGTCATTTTTTTGAGAACTGGGAAGAGAGAAGAAATGGGTCCTAGGATTAACTGCTATAGCAAGAATTGTAACATATAAGGAAGTTTATGTTCTAAGAAATCCTTGTACATTTCAGAGTATACAGTCACCGCCTTTGCTAAGCAGTAAAAAATAGTAGTATCTTAGGAAATGCAAGTCACTGGAATGTACCCTTAAGTAAAAAAAACCCCACAAACCATGCTGTTTTAGTGATATATTTATATTATATTATATACACACACACACATATAAGTAGCTCTGAACTAAGAGTTACAATAACTAGAGAAGTATACTCAAAACTGAAATTGTACTTCCCTCCTCTTCCCCCCACCCCTTCTCTGCTCTTGGGAAAATATTGTTACACAGAAGGAGTGCTGGATTGGTTTTTAAATACCTGGAGAGCCTTCAAAGTCCAGTGTAGTCAGCTGAGATTTAATTAGTTACAGCTAATTGGTTCACTAGATAACAAAGGGTTGTGGTTCATGCCTATATGCTGTGGGGTTGTGGGTGTTTAAAGTGAGCTTGGGAAACAGATAGGCTGACCTGCAAGTTAGTTATGGAATGAATTCAACTAGAAACTTTCTGTGAAGTTCATGCCATTTAGGGCATCAGAATTATGTAAGGATGAGTTTTCCAGTAAAGTCTGAACCTTTTACAGCTTCTGACTTCAATTTCCTAGATCTTCTTTTTAATGTACAATAGTCATTTAAAAAAATTGCTTTTTGAATTATTATTTCAAAGAACTTCTCATTAAAATAAATTCTGAGAATACAAGTGTTTTACAAGGGAACCCCTAGTAAATTAAAATGGGCTTCTCTTGTATTACCTCTGATGGGCTTTTAATTGTTTAATACTTTATAGCTGATACAATGGTGATAAATTTACTTTAATCTTTCAGCGATTCATATGTGATAAAGTATAGAAACCAAGTTAATAGGAAAGTGTGAGGAAATGTGAATTCTGCCTTTCTGAAAGGAGTTAATGTGCAGGATTCAGACCTGCAACTTCTCTTGGGACAGGTAAGTAAAGGATATCTTGTGGAGTAAGAGTGTTCTCACAGTATGACTGTTCTTTCTGAGTTTCTGTCTGATCTACATAGTAATGGTAATATGAATTTCTAAAGACCAGTGTGTGGTTTTTTTCAATGATACAATTTTTTCTTAAAGATGAAGTGCTAAGGAACTCATTCTTTTACTGCTTTTCTTCACAGTTAATTTTTTTCTCTGTTAAAAACTTTTATTTAATTTTTAGATCAATTTTTTCCCCAATTTTTCTTGATCTACCTCTGTCTGATAGCATTGTTTTATTTACATTCCCTTTGTAGGTATTTAAGAATAGGGTGTGATGAAGTAATTTTTTACCTTTCCTAAGATAAACTCATGGAATGCCAGCAATCTATACTGTAAAATTGCTAATACAGGATAGATAACAGGTGTTTTCAGTCCTATAATCCTTCTCTAGTTCTTTCCAGTTTATCACTGTATAACTTACTAATTTTTAAACTGTGGGCTTTAGATCATTATTTCAGGCAAGCTTAGGTTAAATGCCAAGAAAACGTTGAAATGTGGGTGCTAATTTTTACTGAAGTGTGGAAAGCATCCAAAGATGACTCCAAAATGGTTTATCTGGACTTGCACATATACCATCTGTTTTTACAGCAACAGTAAATATTTATAACTTGTCAGAGGCAACATTTTAAATACTTTGAAGGAGTTGGACAATGTTGAGGACTGCCTAATGTAATCTGAAAAGTGCAAATGAAGAAATCTGGAATGTCCACTAAACTTGAGGCTAGTAGATGCTCTGGCATAGTGCCTTGATCCAGCGGATCAAAGAAAAGCAGCGACAGAGCAGAGGAGAAAAATACATCTATTCTAAAAGAAAAAAAAAAAGTAGATCTGCTAAACTATATTTAGTTTAGATGCGTATATTTAGTATACTATATATAGTATACTATATAATATACTAAGTATATTTAGTTTAGATGTGTAACTATATTAGTTTTTACAGGTTTAAACTGGTTGTGTTTGACCTATTCTTGTTAATACAACCTTTTGTATACATTCTTAGTAAACTAATTTTTCAACAGTTAATGCAGCAGTGTCTAATTCCTTGACAAACTTCTGCATAATGTGAAACAAGTTTCTACAACGGGGAAGAGTTAATAGCATAAGGTGGTCTGAAACTTGCAGTTCTGGGTAAAAAGGGGCCAAAATAAAGGCCATCTCAAAAATATGGCAATATTACAGTCAGGTTCTTATTTCTAATACCATGATAGAGAACTCTGGACAGAAACAGAAGTTCAGGGGTGAAAACTGATAGTTATATTAAGTCAGACTCAAATACCCTGTAACTATTAAGAAAGCTTTCAGAGAATGTGGTGTGAATCTGCCTTAACCATAGGTGTTTTCTGAGATTACATGGGATTACTTTCTTCACATTTAATGTTGTGTTTTAATATAAATATAATAACAAAATTAAGTATGTAAATCAAAACATGCATAACAAATGTCAGATTTTAACGCTCATATCTTCTAATAAAGATCAAAGGAAGTTTTGATTTGGGAAGTCCATAAGAATTCAATAATGTGTAGTCATATTAATTCTCCTATTATAATGATATTTAAATATTTTAGAATCTTGTTCTGAATCTTTTACACAGATAAAAAGAAAAAAATATGAGGTTTGTAGATAGGAAAATATATTTATCAAAAGTGCTCTACCTTCCTATAGTAAATGTGTATGAATCTTTTTGAAGGAGTGCTGTTGTTGCCTTTTGTTTAGCTGAGATTTCCTTGTAGGTCAGAGGAATTTTCACACTGTGTATATGTGGCTACATGCCTGAGAGTCTGAGAAGATATTTTTCTCTGAAAGCTGTAGGATATTGTAGCTTTCCTAAATATTAGCATCAGGAATGTATGAGACTTTTTTTTCCTCTTTTGTCTCCAGTTTACACATACGTGCACTTGTGTTGACTCTGTCTCTGTACCCTATGTATGTTTTCCTAAATCTTTCTTTTTATAGATTGTTGGTGTGACTGGGTATGATATTAGCTGGCCTTGTAACTCATCAGAATAAATAATTTGAATAGAGTGGGGAAACCTTATCATTAAATTTACACAACATTTGGATACTCAGTCTCTGGTTTTAATCTTAAGTGTTTGTTTTCACAGTGGAATATGACAGGGTATGAGCTGTCTGTGGTTCTGTGTACTGGGATTTGTTTTGTGGGGAAATAAGAAATTAAGTTAGTGAATTGATTGCTTCTGTCATAAAATGTAGTTCCTTGATTCAATAGACTTGGAGGTCTCAGGAGAGAATGAAAGAAAAGGATTTTTCCTCTTAACAGAGGGCTTGAGATAAATATGGACTTCGGCAAAGCTAGTTATGTTGTACTCTGCATCTAAAAAGTAAAAGTAAAAAGGAAGTTAAAATTTTTGTGAAATCACATTTTGACCCACAGCATAAAGTTCTAAACATATCAGTAAAGGTTTAATTTTCCCAAATACCAGTTGGAAAGAGAAAAAACTTTCCAGTGGAGTCATTGGAATCACAACTGTAAACCTGTATAGTTGCTTGTTTAAATCCTAGCTTATCATCAATGGTAAGAAAATGATTGTGCCTACTTTATTCTAATGCTCTTCATCGACAATCTGCTGTATGGAGAACCAGAATGTAGTAGAAAGAGATGTTATCAGTCAGTACTGGAATGCATTAGTGTCGTGGTTTAACCCCAGCCAGCAGCTAAGCACCAGCAGCCGCTCGCTCAGTGTCCCCCGGTGGGATGGGGGAGAGAATCGGAAGAGCAAAAGTAAGAAAACTCGAGGGTTGAGATAAAGACAGTTTAATAGGTAAAGCAAAAGCCACACACGCAAGCGAAGCAAAGCAAGGAATTCATTCACTACTTCCCATGGTCAGGCAGGTGTTCAGCCATCTCCAGGAACGCAGGGCTCCATCACGCGTAATGGTTACTTGGGAAGACAAACGCCATCACTCCAAATGTCCCCCCCTTCCTTCTTCTTCCCCAGCTTTATATACTGAGCATGATGCCATATGGTATGGAATAGCCCTTTGGTCAGTTTGGATCAACTATCCTGGCTGTGTCCCCTCCCAGCTTCTTGTGCACCTGGCAGAGCACGGGAAGCTGAAAAGTCCTTGACTGGTGCAGCAACAACTAAAACATCTCTGTATTATAAACATTGTCTTCAGCACAAATCCAAAACATAGCCCCATACCAGCCACTATAAAGAAAATTAACTCTATCTCAGCTGAAAGCAGGACAATTAGTGATATGATGAGGAAGGTTGTATGAATCTTTGGACAGATGAGTTTAGCTTGCACAAATAGTAATGGAAACTGAATTCCAAAGAAATAAGCACAGTTATTTCTAAAGAATGAAACTTAAATGGAAATTTGTAAGTATTAGTAATAGATGTATTTGCACATTAATTCATTTATGGAATTCCAGAACGTATGGAATTCTGTATGGCTTCTCTGACTGCTCCAGACTAAGTAATGCACCATGGATTTTTTTAATGCTTTTAAACTATTCAGAATTACAACAATTACAATAAGTTTTCTAAATATTTTGAAGAATAATCATCTTTGGAGAATACTAAGATCAGTCAGTGATAAGTTCACTGAGGTTTTTTAAAAGCTGAAAACTAATTAGATTAGAATATTAGATTAATTGTTGTTTGCAGGTTATTTACTTAGCTGTAATTTAGGCCATTCATAATGCTTTCTCTTAAGATACTTTAAAAAGTAGAATATTATTTGCTTTTGTAATGACTAATTTTTTTACTATCTGGTGCTCTGTTAGGGAAAGATTGTCATGATCCTTTAAGTATCATAAATTGAAATGGGGCTTTTTGCAAAGCATCTATTTTTATGTTGTTATTGACTGCTGTGTTCTCAATCTTTCTTGTGTTAATTAATTACTAATGTCTTTCAGTTTACCAAAGTCTTTTAAAATTATTGATTTGGAGTTTTTGGAAGAAGAGAACAAAACTGGGAGAAGACACTTAATGGAACCTTATGGAAATTAAATTTTTAAAAAAGAGATGGTTGCTGATCTGGCATACATTTTATGTCTCTTGGTGTCTTTTGCTTAAAAAAAGAACCGTAAAATCATTGAGTATTTGAAACAACTTTTTTCACACCTGCGAGTCATTTCTGTAGAGCAGGCACACACTGCAGCATAGATTTCATCAGTTTTATATATAACTGACTGCGAGACACCAATAACGAAAGGTGATTCAATTTTTCCAGTCCCTTTGTTGCAGATTGCATTTTTCTGGAATTCATGCATATGTAAAGTTATCCTACTGAAATTATCCTAGAATAGGCCCAGTGAGACTTACTGAGTAATTCATTCTTCTTGCTAGAAGCTTTTATTGTAGCTTTAGCTTGTGCAGCTAGTTCTTCAATACCTTACTACTTTGATTCCATTTATTTACTAAGTTTTCATATTCTATGTGTCCCAGATCTTATGATAAAAATGACATAAAAAATGACTGCTTATGTGGGCAGCTATCAGCATCAGTGAGCTACTTGGTCAGCCTCCTGCCCTCAGGCAAATTTGAAAGGAAACTTATAACTATTAGTGACTGAGAAGAGGAAAGTTTGGGGTACTTTGGTTGTCTTTAAGAGAGTGTTAGCTTGGAAGATGCCACAGGGATGGTAATAAACTGACTTTTCCTGAATCAAGTTAATCCGACCTAGTACAAGACCAGCCTGAATAGTATCTTCTTATTTCTATTGGTTACCGTTTCAAGAAAGTGATGAGAGAAGCCAGAAGGTCTCTGAAGAAATGTGAACGCTTAGGGGGATAAATTGGAGAACAAGAGTTTTATGTAATATGAAATTATTTATACAGCTTTCTTTATGGTGATCTGTCAAAATTTATATTTTTCTATTTAGATTTTTCTTTTTTAAAATTTTTGTTCAGTTGGAGATTTTGACTAAGACTAAATGTCTAGGAATTTAATATGTTTCTTGGTCTTTTTTTTTGGTTTTGTTGTGGTTTTTTTTTTTTTTTTTTTAATGAAGAAATACGTACCAGAAAGCAAGATCTGCCATGTTGTTCTGTGAAAGTGGTGCAGGGATTGCTACACCACAAAACTTTAGGTAGTAGTCTTAATGCCCCAAAATGCAATCAGGACAATCCTTAAGGTGCTTTTCACGAGAACTGATTGAGACAAATAGACTTCTCCAGGTTACGAGTCAGAACACTTTAAATGAGGCTCCTGCTCACGGTCTTTTAGGGGAGATCATTTTTTCCTTTGAGAAAGTGTAGGCGCCAAGGAAGGTCATCCTTTTATCTTGAGAACCTAACTCATTTTCCTGGATTGTGTGTTATAAATTCCCCTGGCAGTCAAACTCAGCCTCAAGAAATGGAAGTACTCACCAGTTCCCTTTGTGAGTGACAAAACTGCGAAGATTATTCAAATCCAGGCTGTTCTGTGACATCAGAAGATGACTATGTCCTAAAGACATGGAAATCTATAGGAATACCCATTGTACATGCAGTATCATACTTTATAGTGGTACTTAAAAAGCTTGAGTTTTGCTTGCTAGAAGCTTGGTTTTGGAAAAAGTAATGCTACCATTGATATACATTTTTCTCCACATTCAAGCTCAAACATTTCATAGAGAGTAATTTTCCTCTCTTTAATCTTTTCTGAGTGAAATAAATTGAGGATTATTTAAAGCTCACTCATGACAGAATGGAAAATGAATGTGACATTGCGGCAATACTTGTGATAGTTTTGTATCCCCATGCCTTGCAACTTATCAAGTTATATTTGTTAATAATTTTTAAATCTGCAATGGAGAAGAAATATGTATATCAAAATACTAAAAATCAAATCATTACCTCTTTCTATTTAGTACCAAAATTAAATCATATCTTTAATGAATCAAATATAAGTGATTACTGGAAGCAAATGGTAATACAGATATATTAATTGTTTGAACAAATAACATTTTTTTTGCACAAAGCCATTTTTTAAGGCTATAGTAACAGAAAAACATTCAAAGCTCTTGAAAGACACTCAAGGAAATTTTATATGTCAACTTGACAATACTCTTGCTTGAAGGTTATAATGCACAGACATTAGAAAGAGGTTTCTCTCTCTTTTTTTTTTTTTTTTTAAAAGGGCATGAAAGAGAAAATATTCCCTAACTAACTGCAGGCTAGAGCATGGAGTTGTAGTTATGGGGAGAAAAAAATCCTGCATTAAAATGCAGGCAAAAGAAAAACTTTAAGGCTAGAGAGCAGCCAGTAAGGTCATTGATGATAATTTAGTTAAATATAAGCTATAACTTGTTGAACCTACTAAAAGAGAATGTACATGTAAATAGAATTGAATTTATTTTTGTCAAGTTCTAAGGTTTCACTGAATTTCCTTCCAAACGTCAGAGCCATTTCCTGAAATAGGAAAACACTTTTGGGAAACACCAATTAAGTATATCCAAATGCTTCTGGTAATTCAAAAAGCATTCATAGTTTATATGTCACTCTGAGTTATGAAAGATAGCTCATATAAGACAGCAGCTACAGGAGAAAACAATGACATTTTATTATTTTATTATTGTAGAGCATGCAATATTTTTGGCCACCTTTGAAGGGAACATATTTAAAAACTCTTCAACATAATACACCAGATCTAAAGTTTGGAAAACTTCAGTACTGGTACCTGGTGAGCAAAAACATTATTTACCATCCAGAATCCCTTTGGTGTGTGGAAAATAAATAGGGACAGCTTGAGATGATGCTGGATGAATGAGGAAAAACTTTATGCTCAGTCACACTTTCAGAGTGTTAATTGTAAATAAGAGGGGTAAAATTCTGATGTGAGTCACTCTGAAGTCAGAGTGATTGTTTATGGTATAAAGCATTGATTCAGAAATGCATTGAACACATACTTTAGTACTTCTCTGGAATTGTGGCCTAACTGTGTGCCTTCATTAAGTGAGTATAACTAGAGATGTTCAAAAGAGTTGAGGGAACAGTTTTCCATTGGCAAATGCGGTTTCACTTAAACTTGTATATCTGAAAGCTCTCATGTCAAGTATGTGATTATAATTTTTTTTTTTAAATTTTGTTGCAATGAAATTAAATTGTCAAAGCGTTTAAACTATAATCTGAATTTTAGGGAATTTTCAGTATATTTTATTTTCTTTGGCATTTCTTTTGGCAAAGAAAGTTCAAAATGACTGAAATTCACTTCGAACATGTTTTCTAACTTACTGAATTTGCTGCAATGTAGGGTAGAGAAGGAGTGGTTTTGCTTTCCTCATGTGTATTTATACAAGCAATAGAATATAGAAAGCTAGGGATGTGTTACTGTAGCTGTAAAATCTTTATGCCTTCAGATTAAAGTTGTTAAATTAATAGAATCATAGGAAAACTCAGGTTGGAAAGTACTTCAGGAATTAATCTAGTGCAAGTAAAACTTGCTGTAGTTGATAAGGGTGCTTGAACCTGACACAGTATTCTTAGTGGCGTCTTATCCTGGATAAATCTATCCTGAGTGTTCCCAATGAGCTTTTCCTTGAAGTGCTCCGAAATGTGTTGCAAGAGGACGTGCACCATGATTTGCGAAGGGACTGAAGTAGTTTCCCAGGTTGTCTTTTGGTATTCTGTTTTTCATAAAAGGTTTTATTGCAAGTTCCCTTTTAAATATCATTTTTCTGATAGGGCTTAAGTGCTTCAAAATAACAGGTATGTTCTCATGATCTGTACCCTAAATACCTGGAATGAAATTGTACTGGAAAGTACTGGCAAATGGAAAGGAAACACTGAATTGTAGCAAGGTATTTAGTAATTGCAGTGGCGTTTCTATCAAACTGAAAGCATTAATATTTCCTGTTCTTTATCCTCAAAGTACCAGTATCAAACTTCCTTTTACATGTATTTGATGCTAGAACGTTGGCAAATAAAACTAACTTGAATAATAATGAAAAATATTAGCCACTTTGCGAGTTGTCCTAGTGTCAGCTAGGATAGTTAATTTTCTTCCTAGTAGCTGGTATAGTGCTGTGTTTTGGATTTAGGATGAGAATAATGCTGACAACACACTGATGTTTTAGTTGTTGCTAAACAGTGTTTATACTAAGTCAAGGACTTTTCAGCTTCTCATACTCTGCCAGCGAGGAGGTGCACAAGAAGCTGGGAGGGGGCACAGCCAGGACAGCTGACCCCAACTGGCCAAAGGGCTATTCCATACCATATGGCATCATGCTCATATATAAACTGGGGGGAGTTGGCCGGGGGGCAGCTATCGCTGCTTGGGGATGGGCTGGGCATCCGTCGGTGGGTGGGGAGCAGTTGCATCACTTGGGTTTTTTTCCCCTGGGTTTTGTTTCTCTCTCTCTCTCTCTCTCTCTCGTTGTTTTCCTTTTCATTACAATTTTTAAAAAATTATTATTGTTATTATGATTATTATTATTAGATTTTATTTCAATCACTAAACTATTCTTATCTCAACCCACGACTTTTCTTACTTTTGCTCTTCTGATTCTCTTCCCCATCCCACCGGGGCAGGGAGTGAGCGAGTGGCTGCGCGGTGCTTGGTTGCCGGCTGGGGTTAAACCATGACAGAAGTATACCAAGTAGATCTACTTGAAAATGTAACAAAGTTAAAACCAGGTCACATTTACAACATAATTCTGCTTAAAGAAAAGGGTAAGCTTTGTCCTGGGAAGGAAATATAACTAGATCAAAGTTTCTACAACTTCTCTAGGTAAGCCATATGAACCAATTCAATTAGATGCTAAAAAGTTGTCACATCTAGGTAGGCCCTTGAGAATATAGAATCCAGTGGCATCCCTTTCAGTAAAAAGCAAAAGAAAGGATTGATACTTAAAAAATAAGAATCCAGGAATGTACAATAGTGCAAACATTAAGAAGCAGCTGCTTTTATAAAACAGTAGCATAAAATCACGGCCCCTTTCTTATGTGCACACACTGGTATTTTTTCTAAATAAACCTTTTCTGATGATGGGGCCTTTGTGCCATTGTTTGCTATGATTAGCATTTGGTGCAGTGCAGTTATGAAACTTCGTCTTTTCAATATCTTCATAGGTTCCTTCCCATCCATTTTGCTGACAGCACGTGTCTGGCAGTTGTGTTGTACTGTTAAGCAGATCCACGGTTTATGTATGTCTTTATACCTGGTGCAAAGACCTTGTCTGTAAACTTGGCTTAGTTTAACAACATAAATAATTTTACTTGTGAGACTTTCATTTTTTTCTTTTATCTGCGCTTCCCCACACACCCTTAGCTTGCCCAGTGAGCGTACACTTCATTATATCTTAAGTGATGCTGTGAGTAAGAGAGAGGATTTCTGTCATAAGGCATGCAAAGTAATACTCTTCACTACTTTGCAAAGTGTGTATATTCTCGGTGTTCCAGGAACCGTTACACATGCAGACCTTCTGCTCACATCAGCAGGAGGTATATATACACACTGTAGTGCAAAATCAGGTCCTAACTTTACTCATGATTAGTAACTTTACTGATTAACTGGAAAAAGACCTATTTGAGAATTCTCTCAACTGTTATCAAGAAAAATGAAAGGAGAATACAAACACACATTGCAGCTTGTGGGATAAGTTCCTCAAATAGAAAAGTGGGGTATTTAAAAATAAAAGTAGGAATTGAGTAATGAGCTATTAGATTATATTCCTCACAGGAGAAATGTAAAGTGTGGCTACCTGGAAAATACCTTTGCTAACAGGACTCAGTGATGAAATACGTTGTTCTGCTTGTACTTCACAGTTAAGGAGGAGTGGGAAGAGACTTAGTATTTCTTTTGAAAAATCCATCATTGGGCCTTCATTGTTTTATCATGAGTCATTACTTTCTATCAAGTCACACTGCATGCAATGTAACAGAAAGCCTGGACATAATTTTGGGATTAGGAGAGAAAATGTCTTTTTATGTATTTCATACACAACTTCTTCTTATACATTTCTGTAGCTATAATTAAGGGAAACCCATATTGCAGAGGCTTCTTCATTACAAACTGCTGAATGACAAATGCTTTTTGTCTTCTACTGAATTTTGTTTTAAGCACAACAAGCTGCTGGAGGAAGAGTGTCATAACCATAAAGCAGAAGAGTGGGTTTGCAAATGGGGAGGTTATTTTCAAACGGAAAAGTGGAAATGGAGGGAAATGATGTTGATTACTGTTTTCCTTCCTTGTAACTAGGTCTCACGGCACCTTCATACTAAGTTTAATTAGCATCATTCATCCATTAGCAACTCTCTTGTCTATTATTGGTTAGAAATTTGTCTACTTTGCTGGGAGCATGTTAATGCAAATAAAACATTGCAGCATCTGCAGATGAAGACTCTTGGCTTTTTACTGTAACAACAGGAAGAGCATCTCATGTTAAATATATTTTCCAAGGCGATGATAACTCTTTGTTTCAAAGTTTTACTAAGCCCCCTATAAAATGCACATTCACGTAGAGGACCTTGGTGTTTCTGATCTCTTTCTAAGTGAGTTAGGCACTACTTGTACTAAAATATTTGTTCAGAAAACTTGATTAGTTTGCCATTCAAAGGGGAACGATCCTGTGATTTTTATTGTAGGCTCACTTTGCAGCACATATGAGATTATTCTGGGAAATGGTTAGTTTCATTATCTGTGCAATGAAGGTGACTCGATATTCCTTTGCAGCTCTAGTGGGATGTTACATGGTTAAAATCAGGAGTGGGTTTATCGGTAAGGATGAGGGCTGTGTGATGAGGAAGTGGTTGTACGCGTGTGCAGCCCTGAGGCCAGATGACAGCTGGTTCCTGTTCTCCAAGTACCTGCTGATTTCTTAACTACTTAAATTTTCTTCAGTGAAATCTAGACCAGATTTATGATTTATGGAGACATTCAGATCCATTGCTGATTCCACCACTGTGGTTGCCCTGCAGACTCATTACAAGTTAAACATTCAGACTTGGAGTGCTGCTGAATCCTGATTAAGTGAATCTTCATTTTGTAATTATTTCTTTGCCCCAGTGTGTGAGTA
This sequence comes from Mycteria americana, assembly GCF_035582795.1. Taxonomy (NCBI): domain Eukaryota; kingdom Metazoa; phylum Chordata; class Aves; order Ciconiiformes; family Ciconiidae; genus Mycteria; species Mycteria americana. The sequence goes on along the minus strand of NC_134371.1, from coordinate 47,866,504 downwards.
ACAATAACAAATCTTGATCTCTTTAATGGTAGCAGATTTTTGTTTATGGAAAGTTATTCACTACTTACTGTTTCTATATTCAGTCTAATTGAGATGAAAGACTTTATATCTGTAATTACCGTTCCCCTGAGATTATTCCGGCTAATGGTTTGTAGGTAATTTAAGCATTAGATTTGTAGCTTAAACAAGAAACTATTTAATGTGATCTGCATAGTGTGGTAGTCTTTGTGGGAGCTTTCCTACAAGCTGTGTTTACAAACGCATACTGGTGATTGACATCTACAAATGTTTTTCAAGGCTGCATGGCCCAGTTAATTTGCTACTATTTTGGCCTCTATTTCGGTGAGTTTGGGTTGCTGTAGAAGATGGGACCTATTGCGTAAACAAATACTAGGAACATAGGTTTTAGTCTTTTAAATGATTATTGATGAAATATAGTTGCAAACTATAATTTTTCAGTCACTAAGGTCACAGCAGGCTGTTCTTATGCGGGTGACTTCAGTGAGCTGTTTCAGAAGGCCATTGCAGAAATGCCTTGCATTCTGCTTTACTCGGGAAGCTGTATTTTTCAGTTTCACATGTGATGACTAATTTTTCTGCTAGACACTGGATAAACTGTTATTAAAATAATACTTGTAATGGAATTGTCTCCAAACTGTGTCTAATTTTGTCCTGTTCTTGAGTTAATTTTTTCTCCCTCTGCGTGTGTCAATACAGTTCGAAAAAATCATGTTTTAGGCAAGTACAGTATTTCAGATTCTTTGCATGAATTATTTTGCTTTACATTTGCCTTTGTTACTTTAATGCCAGTCCTACTTATGGATGCTTTTCTCTTTTCCGCAATACATACGAGTATATTTAAATATTTTATGGGTGCTATTATTATCCTGCCATGAAATGATCAGTATTCTATATGCCTTTGAAAAAGTTTCTTCTGCAGCATCTTCCAGTCTTTGGTGTTTCTTTGTATAATTCTAATTTACAAAATAGTTATAAATTTAGTTACAGTGGCTGTAAGACAATGTTGATTGTGATTGTACTTTGTTCTCAATTTTTTTTTTTCTTGTAATCATGCTGAACTTAAACTTCCGATGTCATTGACCTAAGTAGGTGAAATAAATAGGTACATTTAAGAATTCGGATATTCTTGAAATACAATTGCAATATATAAAGTATATTAACTTTTCTTTTAGCAGCAAACCCAAAAATCCTAGCTGAAAGTCCAATGAAGAGAAAGGGTTTCTAATGAAGAGTGCCTTAGGCAAATGTACAATAGTAGTTGGTAAAATCTTCAGGTTTTGTGGAGATGGTAACATTTTACTGTATACCTCTCTTAGTTTCAGTCATCCCTCAGTACTTAAAGCAAGTTTCTCTTAAATTGTCCCTTTCTTTTTTCAAGGTGAAATAGATTGTGTTTGATATCACAAGTGACATTTTATGTGTCTGTAATATTTTCAAAAAGAATCTTCTTTAATCTATCATGTTGCCATGATAAAATTACAACAAAGCTTGTTTTAATAGCACAGTTGCCTAACACTTGTTGGAACAAGTGCAACGATGCATTATGACAACTTCTGATTAAAAATATTGATTAATCCCATTTCTCACTTCCAGTGCTGTGCACAGTCATGGGAATTTACTGAAACCCCTCATATTTCTTATCTCTGATTTTTCTAGAGGGGAATTGTGCCATAAAAACATTGGTCAGTGTAACTGTATTTACAAAAATGACTGTGAAATTCATTGGAACAGGTGGGTTAACCAAAGATAAAACTAAATCCTTTTTTATATCACATTTGCACTTCTACACAAGTGCTTAGAAAAAAAAAAATCTATTTGGTTGTATTGACATAAGCATGTACTTACCTTACTGTCATTGCCAGCATGTATCATCCACAACAGGTTTTGGTGCTGCAGGAATATTATACATGTATAAGAGCAATAGTAGCATTTTTCTTCTTTAGTAACCGATGTGAGTGGTTGTGCTTTATACCAGAAGCAAAGTTAACAGGACAGGCATGCAGAAACAAAATTATTGCCTGGGTTTTACTGCCAGAGACTTCTTAAGCTTGCTTTGGGCTTTTTGGGGGGGTGGAGGAGGAAAAAAAAATTGCTGAAAATGGAATGATACAGCTGTTTTCATGTTCTGCATGCTTGGTTTTATTCCTGTAATTAAGAGAGTAAGGACAATGCACATTATTACACAGGCAGAACACTTGCTATTTTGAGTTTTACCAATATTAATTAAAACCAGCCCTCTGTGTATTACACGTTATTTGTATTTGAGAAAAAATATTTTCACTAATATTTTGAGAAATGAGAGAGAAAAACGAGAAATCTCCAGGAAATGTATATCCTGAATCCTTATATTGGTGTGGGGCGGGGGAGTATGGAAGACTAATTTCAAGGGAGTGTTACAAAAATGAATCGTTGCAAAAGTAGGCCGTTTTGATTTCAGAATGACTTTGAGAGTAACATTTCATTTTCTTCCCTTTCTTCAGTCTAACGTTACTTTTGGTAAACAGATGGCAGTAAAAAGATAATTCTTTACCATTAACCCCCGCTAAATTTTCCACTTTAGATGTTTGTGAGAACAGAATAAGCGAGTCCATTGCTGATTGTATTCAATGTTAAAATCATCTAGAATTCCTAATGAATTCCTTCAGCTCAGGTTATGTTCTACTTTCTAGAGTTTACAACTTGTTGGAAACTGTGATGATTACTTCAAACTAGTTCTTGTGGAAAAGTGTTGCAGTTAGATACTATCCAAGTAGCAGCTACCATGATAGGACTTACACGGCATATATTAACTTTCTGTTGTGCTTTGTTTCACTTACCAAAGGGGTTTCCCTGTATGAAATCATACAGGAGTCAAAACACGTGGCAAGTATGATTGCAAGTTTTATTTGAATATGTGGTATCATACGACGTTTAAGAGAAATTTAATGAAAATTTGACTTTCATGTCATAAACCACCAAGCAGAAAATACAAATAAATTAAGTATAGGGTCACCATCCCATTCTGAAATCAGTTTGGATAGTATATTAGATAAAAATCTAATATACTATCTTTAGAATTTTTAATTCTAAAAATTACAAGGAATTTAATTTCCATAGGTTAAAATTTTGCACACAAACCATATTTTAGCTGCAATCTTAATCTAATTGCAACAAACATAGACTTTTTTAAATGTGAAAAAGCTTCACAATCAAAATGGCGTTCCTTTAATAAGGCAGGCATTGAATACACATATGTTGCAATACAGATCATAGGATCCTCCCTCAGGGGAGGTTTAGACTGGATATTAGGAAATTTTACTTCACTGAAAGGGATTGGAACAGGATCAAGCATTGGAACAGGCTGCCCAGGGAAGTGGTTGAGTCGCCCTCCCTGGAGGTATTTAAAAGACGTTTGGATGAGGGGCTTAGGGACATGGTGTAGTGGTGGTCTTGGTAGTGTTAGGTTTACGGTTGGACTCGATGATCTTAAAAGTCTTTTCCAACCTATATGATTCTGTGATTTTAGTATAAAAAATAAAGTGGTAAGTAAAATTGCTTTCTATGTTTATTTGCTACTCAACAGAAAGCTAGCAGAATTATGTTCCTGTTGATACGGTTGTAAATAAGCAGAAACATATCTCCTTCCAGGCTATGACACTTTAATACAAAGATCATTAGGAGGAAAAAAAGTAACTTTCATTACAAGTATTCTCAAAAGAAACTATCACACACACTATCACACAAAAAAAAGACACACTTTTTTTTTGGATCATGTGGGTGTCATGCAAATCACATGGAAATTCATTTTAGCTCTGAAAGTATTGTCTCAGTCATTTGTGCCTGGAGTGTTCTAACCTGTATGTTTCTCAACATTCTCAGTATCGAAAGTACTTGAGCTGTTCTGCATGGAGTCCATAATAGAGTAAAACGTAAGTGCTACTGACAAGAAAAATTACCATTGTTGGTGGTAGGAATCATTTCAGCTTTATAATAATACAACTATCTTTATTGCTATTAAAAATTAAGGGATACTGATTTGCTTCACTGTAGTGTGAGTTTTAGGTGAGATCATGTTCCACCTGCTGTCTTGCATTTATGTTCTTTTTGTAAAATTACAACTTTTTTTTCTTAAAAAAAATTAAAAAGAAAGAAAATTTACAGTCAACAGATTCGAAGTTTTATTTCTCACAGATGCACAGCATCACTATTCTAATAAGTGACATGCCTTGTTTAATTTAAGCAAAACAGAAGAGATCAGAATAAGCAGAAAAAGGAAATCTTCAAAGGTTCTATTCCTGAAAAAGAACAGTAAAAATATTCAGGGAAGAATGTAATTTTCTTGGACCGTAGCAACTGTGACATGGCAGCAGATTTTGTTATTAGCATAGGACAAAAGGAACCAAGTATTGCTTCATTTATGCACACATAAAACTACATATAGCCAACCCTTAGAGCTTAATCCAGTTCCCACTGAAATCAATGTGAGTCTTTCTTGTGACTTTAATAGAAACCAAATAATTTTTGCCAAGGCATGTGATGCTAAAAGGCCATAAAGTAAATGGTAATTAAAAACTTTATAACTGAAAATACTGTTCTTGAGTTCTTTGGTTATTCTTTTTTAATCTTGCAGTTATTACCTAAATTATTTTCATAAGAGGCTGTTTCTACTTTCATAAAAATAGGGAATATTTCAAAGAACTAAAGTGTAAATCACAAGTTAGACGTTTTCTTATAAACGGGACTATCCAATCAATAAGCTTCAGTATCTGATTTTAAAAAGCACACCATGTTCTCCATAAGAGAAATTGCTTTTAGGAAATCTTTAACCTCTGAAAAGCTTATTTAATGATTTTATTGATGGGAACAAGAGGCTACCACAATGTTTCCAGTCATTAGGGCTTTATAGCCTTCTTGATTGAATATCACATAATTGGTAAAATTTAGATCAAAAAGGAGTATGTTATGTAAATCCTTTATTAAAGAAATTACTAAGTGTGCTTACCTAAAAGAATATTAAAATAGAGATTTGAGGAAATAATTGCTGCTCTACCAAATGGCTGCTGATGGTAATTTTCTAAGAGAACCCTACCATGTAGTTTTGGTCTGTTTGGAAGAAGGTATTAAATCTTTCTCTTAGTAACTACTTTTTTCCCCCCTCAATGATGGATACCAAATTCTGAAGTTGGTCAAACTCTTTCCTTAATTAGATCCTTTTTCTTTTCACATAGAGGAGAATTTTGACATCATGTCTACTTTCCACAGAAAATTGTAACTTTCTATCTGTTGTCTTTCTATTAAAAATAGAATTAATAATTAAAGTACAAAGTGTGGTGCTTACGGTAATATTTGGAGTTGCCTTGCCTGGCTGAGAGAATTTCTTTTTGGATGATTTGCATTGAACTATTTGTCTTGTGTTTTGACCAAATGAAATCTTAGTTCCTCTTTGCTCAACATCTACCATATAGATTATCACAGTAGGACCTGAGGGTTTACATAAACAGATCAGGGGAAAAAAATCCTCAAAGAATTTTAAATTTTTTAACACCATTTTCTTTTCTAACCCGAGACCATTATCTTCCTTGTTAGGAAAAATAACATATAAATGAAAAAAATTACCTAACGTTTACCTAAGATATTGTGTTTGTAACATAAAAGGTAATCTTTTCTATTGATTGCACTTTTTTCTTTTTCTGTACACTCCCTCCTGCCGCCCAAAGGGGAATTAATTCTGTTGCCTATTTCTACATGTGAATCAGACTGGGCTCTACCGTACTGTGAAGTCTATCCTGCAGAGTGATGTTCAGATAAGACTGAATGATAAAATGAGATATTTTAACAATTCACAGTGTAGTAATTCATTTTTACAAAGCAACATACTAACTATTGTTGGATAGTTGCTCTCACCGCAATATTGCGAGAGCAAATGGATTTGTTTACTGATGTCCCTTTCCTCTGTACATTGCTCTTACTTTTTCTGCCCTCCTCTTTTGCTAGTGTACGTGTAAACAGTCCCAGTTTAAGCTTATGCATTCATTCTGAGGCCAAAAAGAAGCTGAGGGAAATAAGTGACAGAGGAGGGATTGGAACGGAAGGCTCCTTGAGCCCTACCCACGGCCTATCATGCTTTCTTTTTAATTTCCTAAAATGTTTCAGGTAGGGTAGGGAACAAAATCATTTTAAACACCTAGATCTTGCAATACATTTAATATATTTTCTGCAATATCTTTATTTCTCAAGATTGCCCTCTATATTTCTTTATCTCCTAGCCCAGGGTATGTGTACAGAGTGATTTTTGCCTTGAGATAGAAGGTTGGTAAAAAGTCTCTATGCTGGATGTAGAGGGGGCAAGAGACACTATGGCTTGATGAGGAAGACTGCTTTATATATCGGAAAAAATGTAGTGCAGACGGAGCTGTCTGGGGAGACCATATGGGGTCCTCAGGTGTGATCCAATAACTCTGTCATTCATCTAAATGACTAAAGCAGCACTATTGCCTGGGCTTTTAATGAGTGATTCAGATATCCTGCCTCTGGGCATTTTATCTCTGCAGAGCAGTTTTTTGGTCTCTGTATGGCAGTAGTGTATTTCACCCTTAGATAGCTACCTAGATGCTTTTGTGTACTTTCATGAGGTTTAAACCGGTGACGGGCATTGTTGCTTGAGAAATTATGCATTATTATTTCTGTTAGCTTCGGTGAAGTACTTGATAAAAGGTTTGCTCAAGAGACTACATGGCTGCTGCTTTCTTTTAAGCTGTAGAAACCATGCCACTGAGAAAAAAGAACCTTTTATAAGAAGGTACAAAAGCTGATGATGTCTGTGTTACCAACTGTTCTTGGTCAGGTTATATTTATTATTAACGATAAATTGGCTCTTCATAAAGCCTGAATGACAAATAAATGACTACCGAGGACAAGGAGTGAAAATGTGGTTTTATGAATTGAATATAAACAAAGAAATTAATCCATTTGTTACTCTTGGTCATTTTAGAAAAACCTTTTTACTAACATTTTATGGGCTACAAAAAAAATATTCCTATGGATGAAAACCTGATCTTTTTTTGGCTAGATTTTCATATAGCAAAGTCAGCATACCCACTTCCTGATTAAAAACCTGCTGTTTTCCAGCAGCAGTGATGACAAGAAAAAAATGCTTTGTTTGTTTGCATTTAGGAGGAATAGGAAAAACTGTAATACTATATGAACATCCAACTGAAATACCGTCACCCAAGAAGTCTGAGGTTTAGTCATACGTACTCCCCATATTCATTTAGTATTAGATTTGGGGAGAAATATATTATTCTGCTGAATCTCTTCTTGTTTCCATGGAGCTTTTCTTGAGGGAATTTGACACCTAGGTTTGGGGATTGCACTAGGGGAGATTTGAATTAATTTCTATTTATTGTCTTAATACTATTTCTGAAAACAAAGCTTTATTGCAGTGCTAGCAAACAACCACTTTTTTCCCCCTGCTGTTCTGTATCGGCCTTGTTCTGCCACCTTCCAGTGCAAACTCACAGCTGCTGCATTGTTCACTCCTTTTTTTGGATAAAAATTGTTTTAGAAGTAGATTAAATATTTCTCAAGAAACTTGCAAGCCTTTCAGATATTTTCATGGCATATTTACTCTTTTATTTTGAAAAAAACCAAACCAAAACCCCCAACACTTTGCCTTCAGATTTAAGACAGAATTGGGCTTTGAGTAAAATGCTGCTCATACCCACACAAAATACCTCAATGTTTTTTAAAATTTCCTTTACTTATTATAACTTCTTCTTTTTACCAAATTACAAAACGAATAACATTTATAATAATTTCCGTAACCACTTTTGTTTGCTTTTAATGGGTAAATATTGTCTTAAACAAAATGTGTATTTAGCGAAGTAAATTTTTAAAAATTATTTTTGAAGGAAAAACTGTAAAGGAATTCTGCATATTTCACATCAGGTGGTTTTGGTATCTGATATCTTTTGGGGAACCGTTGCAAAAAATGTAGCAATTGTGAAAGGGAGTAAAACTTGGTGATACCGTTTTTTTATTTCTAATACGGAACTCAATACAACTTCTTGGATGAGTGAAGACTTGAACTTTTGTACTGTATCACCTGAGGTGAAGCTGCAGTTCAGAGCTGCATTTATGACATTAATCCATCCAGAAGGTGGGCCCAGTTCGCCTCTTAATAATCAGTTGTCTGCCCTAAACATCTGTCTAGGCCCCGGTGAAAAAACAGCTAGAATTTCTGTGCTATTGATCCATTTGTTGTGAAGCTAACAAAAATCCCTTTTGCTCTTATGGAGATCAAAACAGGAATAAGTTGGAGCTATGTGGACCAGGGAAGAAGCAGATGGATGCAGAGCTTGTCCAGTGTGATGAGAGAGAGATAATCCTTGTTAGGAGGAATACCGGGGCCGATGCTGCTGAGAGCAGTATAAGGCATAGCAGGGAAGCTGATAGGTAATGAATTAAGTTACTACTAGGAGACAGTAGCTTCTGAACTATTCTTTCTTCTGCTTTTTCTCTCTGTTTTGAAAGACAAAAGTGAATAGATTTCATGAAAGATGTGCTTAATTTCCTCCTGGTATTTTCAGTCAGGAATTCTAGACCTCAAGCTTGTTTCATTGCTTTTTGAGCATGTGGAAGCTCTCTGTAAAACTTGTGCTATCTTGTGTTTTCTTCCTATTTATGATTACTTTATTCAGCGTTATTGACTTTGTTGCTGTCTTAATGAGGTTTAAAGAAGAAAATCAGAAAATCAGCTGACTAACAGAAAGGAGGATTTTGCACCTGTATGAATGATTTCAAAAATGATACTCTCACTGTTAAAAAAAAAAAATCCACTTTTCTTCAAAAAGCTTTTTGTCTCTATTGGTAAAATGACACTTAGGAACACTAACACTAAAAATGGTTAGAAGATTAAAAAAATAACTACGCACCCTCAAACAAAAGCAAGCACAGATGTGGTCTGCACAGCTTTTACTACTTGATGTCCCCCAGCCTACGGGCTGCATCCTTAAAAGAAAGGATGCCTGTTCCCCTCATTGCTGAGGCAGCAATGGTTTTGTGTTTAGATTTGCATAAGAGCCTGCTATGCTATATAATGGAGACTTTACTTTTCTTTCACCCATTTTTACTGCTATATTTCTTGTGGTCCTTCAGCTTTTCACTTACATTCATTCTGTGATTGTGCCAGGACATAAAAGTGGTGGGGTTTTTTTTTTTTCCCTCTGCGTGGCTTTATTTTACTTTTTTTACATTAGCATAGTTGGTAGTGTTACAAGTAGGTTGGGAAAAGGAAGGCATGTTTGTTTATGACAAGGCCATTGGCTTTGTTTTTATTTGGAAGAACTCATAGCTAAAATCAGATCTGTCACTGATCTCAGCCCTTTAGTTAAAGCCTTCCTGTTTTTTTCACCACTGTCCTCATCCTCAGAATTGTAAATCAATACGCTTTGATCTAAACATAAAAGCTTGGGATGCTTATGTTGTGGATATCTTCCCCCATGCCTTGCTTCATTCAGTTCTATTGCTAAATCTGGTCTAAGGAAATCAGACGCAATACTGAATTGACAATTAATAGCTCTGCTCAAGACTGCCAGAAAGTAATTTCTAAGAAAGTTTGAAACAACCTTTGCATTGTACTGGTCTATTTTTTTCCCTCCTTTTTAGTACTCTATTTATCATATGCAAGTAGCTTTTTGAAAGAAGCAAAAAGTATCTGAAGTAGGAAGTTTAAATGCTTTTTCCTTAATGAAAATTTGAATTTTCTGAGGAGTAAAAAAAAAAAATTATTCAGAAGAATCTGGAGTAATATGTTTCAAAATGTTGAAGAATTCTGAGGAACAGAAGTGTTTTGTCAACTGTACCGATTTTGACCATCTGGAGTAAGCTGTAAGTACAACAAAGTACAGTTGCCTCCTGTTTTTGCAAAAATAAATTTTTAAGCTTTTCAGTGTCTTGTTAGTTCAGTTCCACAGGCTAGTACTGAGTGGTGTGTCATCTCTTTTGGTTGCTATTGCATAGTGAGCATTGGTGTATTTTTTTTTTCTTTTGCTGAAAGTATGGACAGTGGAAAATAAGTGTGCAAAAAGTCAGGTTTTGCTATGATTTGTGAGACTATTACGGTATACAAGATTAATATTTAAGGAGAGAGGCCTAGTACTTCTCAGGAGTTTTATACTGCAACATTTCTGGCCAAAATTAGAGAAGTCTTTTGCCAAATTAGCTGGTGCAGGCAGCTAAAATTTTTTAAAGTGGCATTGAGACAATATCTGCGAGATCATCAGTGTGTCTTCTGTGGAAAAAGAAATGAAGTCCAATCCTTCCTAGTTATTTAATCTGAAAAGTACTAGATGATGGTGAAAGGGGACAGTTGGAACACCTTAGCTACATGGAGCTATAGCTAAAAAATCTGAGTAGTTCTTATCCTTCCATTTCCCTTGTTGTTGGTTCTTCAGTTTCACATTCTGTTTGTTAACACCTCAACTGTGTTAAACATAAATGCTTCCAAATTCCAGATTGAATCCAATGTTGATTTTAATAGCTGAAAACCAAAAGCAAATTTTTAGGGGATAAGGGTAAAAAAGGACCTTAACTGAATCAGGTAAGCTATCACTAAATATGAAACCTGTTTTACACAAATGATTGAGTGCTAGGTTTCTGTTTCTGAGTTCTTCCAATGGACCAATACTTAAAAAATAGTTTTGATCTTTTTAAATACAAAATTATGCTAGTAAGAAAATTACAAAATTGAGATCTTGCTTAAAGTGTCAGTTTTGTATGTATCATCAAACAATCATGAGATTTCAAATGGTTGATGGGTTTGTTCTTTTTTTTCCACTGGGTTTTTAAGTCTTTAGACTTCACATTCTACAGCTCTTTCTCCAAAGTAAGGGCTTGAAAATTAATTTTCTTTCAGAATGATTAAGATTTTAATCTGATTCTAAAAGTTAGGGATTAAAGCATGTAAACAAATATCTGAATTTTTGCTATGTTGTTGCTGACACTACAGTTTTGTTTTATATTGACTAGAGCATAGTCAATAATTTTAGTTATGCCTTGAAAATGAAATGTGACTTTTGTGACTGTAGGCTGAAAAGTGAGCACCTCTGGGAAGCTCTTCATGTTGTGGCCAGCCTGGAAAACACGGGAGCCAAACTACCACTCTCCAGGTTTCATGTTTCTTCTAGCTGTTATCCAAGCTGTGTTCTCTTTCTCAAAACAAAGATGTCAAATTGCTTTTATGCACTGGTAACCTAAACTTCTACTGTGTTTTCCAAGATGCCAGGAATCCTCAGTGTCTATTAATCAGCTCTTACAAACCTGTGCTTTCTTGTAGTTCATTCTATAAGGCAACGATGTGGTTTGAATACAGAATTTTCCAGCATATTAGAAAATTAAAATGTATAGGAAGCAGAAAATTCTTCTTTTGGTTGAATTTAAAATAAGTAGCAATATCTCTGCCAGTTGGACTAAACTAAGGAGACTTCTTGAAAAAGCAAAGCTTTTTTCTGTGTAACTTATGTTATAATGTGGTGACTTAGTCATTAAATAACTTATGTCTTCAGCATTGAGCAATAAGCGCTGTTATGTCTGGGAACTCAGCTCCTTTGATAGAAAGATATCTTATTTCTGGTTGTTTGCCATATAGGGACAGCTCATCCATCACAAATGGTTTGTTTGTGATGCTTTCTTGATATTTTCAGCTGTGAAAGCTTTTATATGACCTACTGTAGTAACAGCTTATCCTGAGGAATGTGGATATATGGTAAAAATTTTACTCTCACAAACACTTCACACAGAAAGAAACCTGGCAGATTACTCAGGATTTATCTCAGTATAACTGAGAGCTGATTTTGACCTACTGTTTTATGCTTTTAGGCTTATATTTATTAAAAAAAAAAAAGTAGATGTTACATAGCTTTCTGTTTGTTAGTTGAGGTAGAATTTAAGTATAACTACAGTTATCATATATGGGGCAAAACTTTTATTGAGAAAAGTCAATGAAATTACACTAGGAAAAGTAAGATTAAAATTTAATGAACAACTGTTACAAACACATTTTCCTGTGCAAGTTCTGCAACAGTTAATATCTGATCACCTGCTGCAAAATAGCAGTGAATGAAGTCTGGCAGAAATGTGGTTTTAAAGTAATGATCTACCTGGGGGGGAAACTATTTCTGTTAATTGCATCTTCGCAATTGAAATTTACTGAAAAGCATGGCAATCTAATATACATACAGAAATATTTTTCAATTCCCACCCTCAACAATGATGTATAAATGATTTTCCATTTAAGAGTAAAAATAATCAAATATTTCTGAGATAACCTGAATTTTGTATACTCAAGGACTGCAGGAGATAAAAATGGTCCACACAATTTTGTCTGAAATTATCAATCAGGTTTTGGATTTTCATTCCAACTCGTAACAACCAGAGTTCTAAAAGTTCCTAATAAGGATTTTTCATTTTTTCTGGTTTTTATTTTATTAAATTCTAAATCTATGTAAAATAAAAACAAACGGAATTTTAGGTATTTTCTGGTTTTTTATCTTGCCCACTGGTGACTGGGAACTAAAGCACCTCTATTGTGAAAATCTTGGCCTAAAAGTAAGCAGATGTTCCTTGGCCTTGAAGGAAAGAAGGTGTGTTTTCCTGTCAATAAATATATAATGAACCATCAGCATTTCTAGGAAAACTTTTTACTTTTCTAGGATTTTTTTTAAGTGTTTTTTTTTTTTTTAGTGTTTATAGGAAAACTGCTTTCAGAAAAACAAGGAGGAAAAAACCGGAAATAAATACTCTCTCTTTTCATATTGCATGTGTATTTCATGGTATTTTGTTACAATAAAAAACCTGCCTTGATTCTTCCCCTTTTAAAAGGAATGGTGACATTCTCTTTGATTTTAATCATAGTAGCAAGGTGAACACTGAGTGTTTCTGGCAGTTGTGTTCTTTATGTGACAGGTCTATGGATTAAACTAACCAATTAAGCAGGGAGGTGGATTTAGTTGACTTTTTTCTTTGCAGGAATGCAATTTAAAAAATACAGTGGTTTTCAAAATGTCATTTCCTGATTAATGCCCTGTTATATTAACATCACTGTGGCATGTACTTGCTATTTCTATTGAATACAAATATATTAGGACTCAATAAAATGGCAACTGTTTTAGAGCAACATAGTAAATGTACATACTGTGTAAAATGCAGTTTGTTGCATAGTAGAAGTGAAAATGTAGACACAGGTAGTATGAAATATATCATTAAATAGATTGTGCCGTATTAAATTCAAACAGATTAAATACAATAAGAATGATAACAGGAAGAATAATAGTATGTGTAGTAGTTCTTATCGCAGAACTAAGATACTAAAGCTAAACACGAAAACTTGCATGTGATCGCTTTTCAGCGCAGCAGATCAGTATGAAGATCCTCAGCTGACACACTTTCACACAGCTCAGATGTCAGTGATTGTCACAGCTTTCATATCAATTTGCATAAGTTACAATAACTGGTATATTTTATTTTTTAAATTGTTTATCAGTGTTCATAACCCAACTAAATGAAATTACAATAATATTTCATTTGATAACATCTTCCTGGTAATTAATTTTTAAATTTTATATCAGAATGACTGAAGAAAATTTTAGTAATTTTCAGTTTATTTCTGTTCTCCTGGAATCTAACAATGAAAATGAAAGCTTTACCCTTTTCAATTAAAAACCACTAGTTTACAATTAAAAGCCTTTTACAGTTCAACCCAGTTCAATTGACTTGCTATATTAATATCAAAACAGAAAATCAAAGTAGTGAAAAAAAGGTGAAACTTCATTATTTATCTATTGAGGATTAAATAAGGAAACAAAAGGATATAGAGAAGATAATTTTTTGACTATTTTCGTAACAACAACATTATCCATTTTAAGCGTGAGAAAAAGTTGATTAAAACCTATATTGTAAAATGTTCTTTATGCATATTGAACAAACAATGGAGGAAGCTGATGATTTTATTATGGCTAGATGGAAGGAACAATTATGAATAATGAACAACTCTTTTTTTTAATTTTTATTTTAAGAAATATTTGTTTATGAAAACAAATGAATGAGAGACCTAAGTACAAGAAAATCTTAAAAAAATCATTGATAAGATATTCTTTATCCAGAAGCCTTACAACAGGTAGTAAAATCTAATTATGGAAACTAATTTACATTTAACAAATAAATGAGGATAAATCCACATGAGAAATCACAAATAAACAGCTTAAGATCTAAATAAGCTGAAGTTTAGACAACTACCTCAGCACATGCCTAACGTCAATCTTTTTACGATGGTATAACAAGTTGGGATTGAGATGTATAATTGTCATTGCTTGTTCCAACTGTTGTCTTGAAGTCAGAAATAACATTTTAGATTCTTCTGTATTGTAGCTATTCTGTATGTTGTAAGTGTAGGTTGATGGGATGATTTAGGTTGGAAGCAACCTCAAGAGGTCTCTTGCACAGCCTTGTGCTTAAAGCAGGGAGAGCTATGACTTCAGTCCAGATTGCTCAGGGCTTTAATTGGTTGGGTCTTGAAAACTTCCAAGGGTGGAGGTTGCGCAACCTCCCTGGGCAACCTGCTGCACTGCCTGACTGCCCTCAGGGTTAAAGCTTCTCCTTATATCCAGTCTGAACATTTATTGTTTCAAGTTATCACTGTTGTCACTCGTCCTGGCACTGTAACACCATACACCACTTTGAAGAGCTTGGCTCTGTCTTTTCAGTAACCTCCTAGTGGGTATTGCAAGGTTGCTATTTGGTTCCCCCTGAAACTTTCCCTTCTTCAGTCTGAATAAGACCAATTTCAGGAACAACAGTTTGCTTTGGTTTTTTGCTATTTTCTATTTTCTCAGGGCTCTACCTTTTTCTTTTTTCTTTTTTTTTTTTTTTTTTGTCTCCCCAGTTTTCTGGAAAGATTAGCTGACAAAATCATTCTGTTGATTTAATAGGTCTCTGAAAACTTGTTCACAGTAGTGGTAATTAAAATTATTCATGTAGTGTTCTTAGAATTAGGGTTGATTGCAGTTCCTATGTGATATTGATAACTTTTGTAGTAATATCTTCTAAAAGGAGAGTTAATTCCAAACTAGCAAATCAAAAAGTTATCTCTTACGATTATTCCAGTTCATCTGTATATGTGGCTTAGAGTATTCCACTATGCTTCTTTTTTGTAATGCTTTCAAGTAGCATAATAAACTCAGTTTATGCCACATGATTATAAGCATTACAGGAGATAAACATAAAACCCCCTATTTCCAGAATGGAAAGTAGGAAAAGTTGTTGACTTTGAAATTAAGAGTTATACTTTTCTCATTCCTCATAATATAGTGGCAAGCAGCTCAAGTAAATCCTGATACTTCAACAAAATTAACCTCTTTGGTTTTCTTATTAAGATTAGAAGTGAAAAACCTGCTCCTTAAATTTGTACACTGATGTGGTCTCTACCTAGAGAGCTTCAAAAGGAGGTAGCTGTTTATATAAATCTCAGCTTTGCTTGTAGTTTAGTTGTTCATTTGTTTATGATTCTTCTAAATGACAAAGATTTGCTGGGAAAAAAAGAAGTCTCCTAAGGGATTTGGAACTATTCTCCTAGGATATATCAACATGCGTTTTTGTTGTAATTTTTCAAGATATGTTGTTGGATACAGATTGCAGAATAATAATCTTTTCCTTTTCTTCAGCATCTTTGAGAGATTTCAGAGCATGTTGCAATTAAGCCACAGTACATTCCTTTAAAGCAGTTGGTTTTATGTGTATTTTAGAGATAAGTTTCATATGAAGTGAATGGGAGGATGAGAAATAAAGACACAGGTTTCTTCTGTGCTTCAGCTCTTCCGGGCACAGGAGAGGTTTGAAGAAGCCAGGAAGAGGTCACAGACTGCATGCTGGTTCCTGGGGGAGGTTTGAAACTGTAAATATCATGAAGCTCAGCAATTGCTGAGGCTTCTGTATAAACTGTATGGTGATGAACAGTTCAGAACAGTCAGTGGCCAGTTAAGCAATGGGAAGTGTCTGGTATAAGCTGCTTGTCCACTTTCCTTCTGTAGTTAAAGGAGAGAAATACAGACTTCCAGAAGTCTCATCCCTTCCTATCTCTCTCCTTAGCCTGTCGACAGAACCTAGACAAGTGGCCTATAAGAGATGCCTGGAATTTTAAATGACTGAAGTTAGTTTAGATGAATCGGATGCCCAGCTCCTCCTTCTTCTAGTACAGGCAAGAGCAAGCGTAGATAAAGGTGAAGGCACTGAACCATGACCATGCTTAGAAAGACTAAGACTGAGTATTTTGTGTTGCATCCAACTTAGGACAAACTCCAAAACTTTACAATAAGAAAAACAAATACCTTAAGGTAGACACTTGGTTTCTATAGGGCGTATTATCATCTTGCAAAATATCTATAAAACTGGACTAAGGATTTTAGTAAGGGCTTCATATGCTTATGACATTGAAGCACTCCTATAGCTGTGCCAGCACTGTTGTTTGGCGAGGCCTCTGCTGAAAATCACTTACAGAATCTTTGATGTTGGATGTTGAAGTAGCCCTTTGAGGAATCCAGCTGTAGCAGTGTAACTGACATGACTTTATAGGACAAAGTACACAGGATTAGAGATGAGCCACACTCAAATTAGGACTACTTTGTGAAACTGGTGACTCTCTGGTGTATAGAGAGAAACAAAACTTTATTATTAATTCTTCAGAAAGTACCCTCTGTCAAAGGTAGCCTAAGCCAACTGCCTCCTATAGGACTTCCATTGGTATAAAAAGTAAAGACGGTAGAGAACTGTAAGAACTTCCAGACCAAGCCAGAGTTTGGCAAAGGTAAATCCAAAAGTCGTGACGTAACAGAATATGAACAAGTTCCTCCTCTTGGCTCTCAGAGGACCAGCTCCCAGATCTCAAGGTGACCTGAGCCTGGACAATTTCTTGTCATTGTATTAATTTTAGACTTTGTAGGCAGATCACTTGAACATAGATTGTCTTTCAGTACCTCCCAGAATATAGTCTAACTGCTTATCTTGAAATTAAAATACTGGCTCCTTAAACTTCCATTGTAGCCTAAATATACCTAATACTGGAATCTCATTATAATCTTTCTGGTTTACTATTAAACGCTCAAAGAGTTTCATTTGCAGAATTTGCAACAGTGTGTGCAGCTCCATGTATGGCAGAGACAATGGTAGAGGCATAACCTTGTATGCCTTGTTCACGTGAGTACTCCCCCAGGAAAATCACGTAACTATTTGCGTGAGAAGGAAGGAAGTGTAAATACAGGGTTACAAAGCAGGAACTTCAGGCCAGATAATCTTTAAGTTTCCATAGATGTGGACTGGCAGCTAATGGGAATTTCAAAAGAACTTTGGCGATTAAAATCACCCTTGAAACTCTAAGCACCCAAACGCCTTTGTAAATTGGCCTTTTTTGGTCCATATGTGATGGTGCTATACTGGATGCTGCACATATTCTACCTTGCTTATTTAAAAGAGGAACAACATATGTATTTAAAGCTATATTCGTTGGTTCAATTTTTGTCTTTAAATTCTTCCAGCTTGTCCAAAAGATTGGGTAATGTTTTTACCACAACAGTAGCAATAGTCTTTTATCTCAGTTTCTAAACTAAGGAGCCTCACATTAAATTTCACATGCACTGTACATTATTAATTAAAAATAAAGGTCCATTCATTAGAATGAAAGGTCACTGATGTAATTGTTCTGGGTCCTGATTAAACAAATGCAAATGGCTGGATCAGTAGAACTACAGATGTCAAAAGAATTAATACTAAAGGAAATATTCACCAAATTGCTTGGTATTCCCCTATACAATTAAATGACATGAAAGAAGTCACTGAGCTCTTTCAAAAGAGGCAAGGTATCTATGACAGAAAAAGCATGAAAAAATAGCAAGAGCTAGAAGGCTCAAAATTTTTCCACTGGATTCTGTGTGAGCCATAAAATAAAGTCAAAAGTTCTCTTTATGTTTAAAGAACATAGCAGATGAGGAGTGCATAAAGTACAGTAATTCAGTGTGCACCAGGAAAAAGAATATCTCGCCAAGGAAGAGTCAAAGGTCACTGCTAAGAGCAGCTGTATCTTTTTCATGTATGAAATGCATGAACAATTAATTTTCCTAGGTATGCTAGATTCACAGGATATTGTGCTGAACTTACATAGGTAATAGACAACAGAGTTTAACCTCTTGATGCCAGGATATATGAGACTTTCATGCAAATTCATATTAAATATATATGAGGCATAGATACAGGACAGGAGCTGCTATTTCCTTCAGGTATTTGCAACAGGAGTTACTATGGCATCATTCTGCTACTACTGTTATACAGAAGTTGGTACCTTAAGCCATTTTCAATGTTAAGGGTGCTGAATTTCTTTAAATTGGTGGCAGTGAACACCTGGAGTAAAGCTACACAAGTTAGTCGCTATTCACTGATGGAAGAGGAGAGTCTGGATATGATTTTGAACAGTTTTGCTTTATAGTGAACTTGCAATCTGACTTCTGAATTGTTATCATTCAACTAGGGTGAAAGTGCTACTTTGATGTCTCATGTTAGTCATCATCATACAGTGTGGGACAATTAATTATATGTACTGATAAGTGAGACATACATGGAGGGAACCTGTGCAGTTCTTAAAATTCTCAAATATTCTACACTGAAATGTCTCATTGCTTCTCTGCTTAGTAACAGTCATTTTTGCTCTTGCTGCTCACTTCATGTGGGTTCCTATACTGCTCTTCATGAAAGAAGAGAATAACTAATATAGAACTGCAAGATAGAAGTGCAAAAATCCTCAAATATTTTTCTTTTCCTTTTCAGTCTGAAATAACAAGTGATAGAAGAGGAGGGAATTTAACTTAACTTCTTTGGTAATTCTCCTTTTAGTATCATTAACCCAGGGACATCACATTAATTTAATGTAAGAGTTTTATCACCTAACTTCCCCTTCCTACCAGCTGGGCATCTAGTCAGAACTAAGTGCCTAGGATAACCTCCAAGATTATGAGTCGTTTTAGGTGGTACTCAACCAACTTGAGGTGCCTGTCACAGGAAGAATGTATCATTGCCTGGAGGTAGTTCTCACCACTGATTGTAATGGGAACCTTCAAAAGTGGGGCAGATTAGCTGCCTGATTGCTTGGTGGCTAATGTTAGATGAGATTAATTTTACCTGTGGAGCTAAAGTGAAGTCTTTAGTCAACCTGTTGTTTATAACTGCTCTTTGTACCTGAAAATGCTATTCAGCAAGCTACTTAAGTAGACACTTCACTTCAGGTATATACATATGCCTTATTTATTTTATTGGTGGACTTGGAAATTCCAGAAATTCCTCAGGGTTTTCTTTATTGGGACCAATTATATATCCTGACATGGTAATCAGGATTCCCATTGTAGTCATAGGACCATATTGTCTTGAATATCAATGGGTAGCTTTTCCTCCCACCCAACATAATTCTCATGGTTTTCCACTTCTCTGTGTAATGTAGTAGAAGACTACATGTGTCTCTACCTTATTGGGTGAACAAAAAAAAGAAAAGGCTACTGATTTCTAAGTTATTTAAAATGTAGTTTACAAGATTGGAAGTCTCCCTAGAATATGCAGTACAGCTAATTTATTCTTTGTAGTGCAAAATATTTCATTATAAAGTTGAAGTTTATTGAAATTGAAAGTTTTGCATAAAAAGATCAATTTAAATGAAACTGTGATATAATAATCTACTTGCTGGCCCTTTTGGTCTCAGTTTATATTTCTCCATATAATTTTGTAATTTATTTTCTTACCTTCCCCACCACCAGATTAGATAATGTTTTGGGCCAATACAGATTAGGTCTTTTCTCTTTTAAGCCATGGCATTAAAAAAAAACCAAACAACCCCAAAAAACCCCCCAAGAAACAAACAAACAAAAAAAACCCCAACCAAAACTCCTAAACCATGTCCTGTTTCAGAACTGGGTGGTTTTTGTGAGTTTGTTTGGTTTGTTTCTTCCCCCCCCCCGGAATACTGGGTTTTTGTGGATTTTTTTTTTTCTCTCTTAAAGGGATTAAAAAAGTATCAGTAAAGTTAGCCTTAAATGTCTTTGTCAACATTAAAATCCTGAGGATTTCCCAGAATATAAAAGGAAAAAAAAAAAAAGAGTTTGTAGAGTTTGTGAAATCTTTTCATGGCTGTACGGATGTTGAACTAACAGATAAGAGGAAAAGATTATAATTTTTATGATCCCAACTGTAAAGCAAGGCATGCTTGTTAGTGGTAATAGTTAGGTAATATGAATTTTCCAGCTTTCCTAAGGGAAAGGAAGAATAGCTTTTCAAAAAATTGAAAAAGAAAATTGTATTGTTTTGGAGAGGCAAAGGGAGAAGTTAATGGTTAGATATGTTTGGATGCCAAAGAAATAACCTTTACCCATTTTGGATTACTGTATTATGTGGAAGGTGGTACATCTTGTGCTTTAGTAGGTGGTAGACTCATTTTAAACTCTTATTTTTTTGTTAATTTGTAATTTTTCCTGTTTCTAGTTTAAGTTTGAATTTTATTAAAAGCAAGAGAAAAAATAAACTGCTATAAATAAACAGCTACACAACAACGGATGGTTGCATAATAGCTAGCCTGCAATTTTCTGATGAAAGTATTTTACATGCTAGTTTTTCAAACTGTGAGATGAGAGCTAATATATATTCTATATGTATACCTACGCACAAACACACATATATACATATATGCATTTATATAAGTTCAGTTGAAAAAGGATAATTTAAAACTATTCAGAAATACTTTAATAAGACTGAATTTTGTATGCTTTGTATGAGTATAGCCATCCTGTCTGAAATAGCAAAATCTAAAAATCTTGCAGACTTTTAGAGGGAACCCCTCTTTTCTTGCTTTCCCGCCCACTTGCTTTCCTAGGAATGTACCAGTAGTCTCTCCATGGCAAGCAGGAGTAGCTCACTCTGCATCTTCCCAACAATGACAGCATCCCTGACTGCTTCATGACCTCAGAAATTGACACTTCCTAAAACCTAATTTGTCTTCTCTTGAATGTAGCTCCCAAGTCTTTGTTCAGATATGGTCTTCTGGCATGTAATGACCTTTTCATCTTCCCATGAGTGAAGTGGGGCTGTTAAGGTGATTCTTCCTATTGTCAGAGAGATTTTATTATTATTTGTATTATTTATGCTTTTTGCTGAAACAGCTCTACGTTCTTTTTGGAGAAATTACTGTCTATCAGACACAAAGGTATAACACGTATTTGATATTTATACTTTTGGATTAATTCCAGGAAACAATGAGACTAAGCTATATAGGTTCAATAAGGAGCCGTAGTCCTGCTTATGACATAGAAATCTAGTGCTGTCAGTGAAATTCTGACAGTGGGTATGTGAGCGGGAATTAGTAGAGCTGAAATGTTCAATGAAGTAAATAGAGCAATGCAAATCTCAAGGGCTTCTGAAATATAGATCATGCAAGCAAGATTTTGAAAATGTACATTACATTGCTTCTTCCTGTCACGCCATCCACCAGACCTCTTTCCTCTCTTTCACTTCTAAAAACCAGTTTGATGAGACTGCCTCTAGTCTGAACCTAGCATGGTTTCAAGAAGAACAGAACTTTGTCTGTGATACAGGAAAAATCTCTCCCCCTGGAAAAGGCCCTAATGGGAAATCTAATGATAGCATATTCCCCGAGGAAAGCTGCCACCTTAGACTGTGTCCCTACAGGAGAGAAAGTGAACAACTGCAATGTTCCTCGTATAAAATGTGTGTGTGCATGTGTATGGTGGCATGACACAATGCTTTGTGACAGCTCATTTTATTCTGGGTCCTTCACATGACAGATAAAATGATTTCTGTAATTATTCTTAGGTATAAGACCCAAACTCAGTTCTGTTAATGCATGTACTTGGACTGCTTGGCATAAAATACATTTAGATATCTCATTTAAACACCCCTCTGGAAAAAACTCTGGAAATCAGAAGTGATTGAGTGGATGAGCTGCAACTGTATTGCTTCTAGGCCCAGGAAAAAGGCAAGTATAACTGGCTGATTTTCATTTCAAATGTTTCATTTGCAGTGAAATTTCATCCCAAGGCTTATATAACCAGACTTGCTTTCTTTTGTAGCTAAATTAGCTCTTGTTTTACTTCTAAGTTAAATTAAGATCATTGCCATTTTATGCTAAGGAGTAGGAGAAAATTTAAATACATACTTGCTTTAGAACAGAAATGTACATTAACCATACCAGTGATAAAATACTACTTGTCATTACAAGTCTTTATCACCGCTTGTGATTAGAAATAGATGAATTATATAATTAAACATACCGCTGAGGAAATTATTGTATATATAACTACATCTTATTTTAAAATAATTGTTAGGTTTATAATTTGATGGCAATGTAGAATATTTTTTAAAATACCTAATATAATTAGTAAATTAAGTAAGAAAAAATATATGTAGTCTCCTAAAGCTCAAAGAGGCTTTGTTGTGTCTGTATTTGTTGTGTAGCAATAATGCAGTTTTTATTATTAATTTAGAGAAAATTCTGCTCAACTTTGGTGAATTTTTTTTCTCTTTCTGAACATTCAGTGTGACTTTTGTCATGCATTTTTAGGTTTCCAGCTGGGCTGGTTTGCTTTCATTTCAGGATTGAAGTCAGCTGGTGTGTTTCCAGGATTACTGAATGGTTAAACCTACCTCAATGATATATAGGGTCTACAGAAAAACGGTTTTGCAACTTATATGCTTAAGAGAGAGGGAATATGTCAAAAAAAATTCACTAAGTCATCTATCAAAGGTGCCAGCACAGCCAGGGGCTTTATTTCTCAGGAAAGCAGAGAGAGATGGAAGTGCATGAGGGGAGATTTTTTTGATTGCTTTCTGGGAAAATTATTCTATGACTTACTTTTGCAAAGAATGTAATTTGCCTGAGATACGGCAGGAATAGTATGAAAAGCACTGGGAGAAATGCATTCCTGATTTAATTCAGTATGAAATGATGCAGTTCTATTGGAACCGGAACTCTATCAGGAGCTCCAGATGTATCACTAGAGATGGATGTGACTTGATGTGTTTGATAATGTTACAGGTAATTCTTGAAAGATTTACTGGAAGGAAAAACTGGAAATGGGGAAGCAGAGAGATTTTTACTTCTTCTATAAGAACTGTTCATATAATAACAAATAAGCTGTCATTTCTGCTCTGGCCTGTCTTTGCTCAGCCGTACCTTGTACTAGTGTGCCAGAATGATGGATGGCATTAGACATAATCCATGTGCTTGAGACTAAAAGAGTACAGAGGCTTGGAGTTAGCACAGGTGTTGCAGAAATTTGGACCCTTCAGAAGAACTAGATATATTTCATTATCATTGTCATCAGGAGGAACTCCTGAGAACCTTAAAAAATGCCAAGCTTTGGTAGTTATATTTGTCTGGTATACACTATGTCATACTCCCGACTCCTGTGTTGTCTGTCCATCTGAACACTTGTGAATACACAGAGTTTTTGAAAAATTCAAACAAGCTTAACGCTTACAAGCAAAGGTAAAGCATAGGTAAGATCAAATCCAGATGAGACTGAACACTCAGGGAGAGTATCAGTCAATAGTATGCTTAGAAATTTCTGTTACCTGTAGCTTATTTTGGGAAGGGTAGGGCAGGCTTTCTTATAGAAAGATCTAGTTTGTTTAAAGTATGTCGTTATTAAGGTAAATGCTGTAACATGAGTTACATAATTTTAATGCAAATGAATGATGGAAATGTGGCCGTTGATGCTGTCTTTGATCTCTTACTGCTTTTTATCAAAGTGGTCACATTCAAACACTCCACACAGATACACTGGGCTTTGCAAAATTCAGGTAAAATGGAGCTTAAATTCTTAGTATCCTGTTTTGGTTTGGGAATCAACAGCTTGATAGATGAAATATTGCAAAAGCATATCTTTGCAAAAATTCCCACCTCTCCAGTACTCGGTTAATATAAGAGTGTTTTGCTATTTAAAATCTCCAAATAAGGTCAGTACCTTTAAGATGTGCCAGTTTTCAACCTGAGCATTGGCAGCTCTGGGGCTATGCCCACAGCAGGGATAAGGTAGCAAAGAAAATACTGTGTTCCTTCCCCTATATAATGCTGTGGAGGCTCTCCGATTCCAGATCATCTCCATTTACTATGGCTGTCAGACAGGTATGGATTCTTTATTAACAAATATGACAGATATGACAGCTAGGATCAATTATGATAACATTTTTGAGATGTGAAAATGCTCTTCATAACTGGACTAATATTATTAATTCATTACACACAGAGAACCAGACAGCCATGGATTAATTAGCATGGCTGGTTTCTTTCTTATTGTGTGGGCCAAATTAGAAATGATGACTGAGGGGAAACTGTGCTGGGTCTTAATGTGGCATAAGGTACACTTTAACTGCATAGGGATATAAACAACACATTTCTTAGCATTATTTCTTTAGTCTTGTTCTGTGTGGTTTCTCTGGCATTCAGTATTCATCAGTAGTTTGCTATCAGTCGTGAAGCGTGAAGATAAAAATCAAGAATTTGATTTTTATAAAATATTATAATTCCCTTGTCTCTTTTATTCTATTTTCACTTACAGCTTCAAACAGCATTTCACTGCGTTTCACACAAAGAATAATAGACCTAGAGTCAGAGAAGAAACTTCTACAGAATCCAGAAAGAATTTTCTATGGAATGGAAGAAGAGGCCAACTGAGTGAAACCATGACTAGGTGTCGTACATGAGAACCATGTCTGAGGCATTAGCAATGGTCTGAGACAACAAAGGAAGACAGACAATTTGAAGCTGGTAGTGAGAAACAGCAAGCTATCCTTATTGTTATCCACTTGCTATATTCTCCATCTAATTAAAGGTTTTAAAAGTGGATGAATAAGGATGTTTAGTCTTGTTTACTGTAGACAGTGTTTCATCTGAGGCAACAGACTCTCGGAAAGCCTAGCTTTTTAAAAGTTCTTTGGCTGAGTTGCTGTATTTACAGTAACTTAAAGTTTTTCAGAGGGAAGTGATGCTGTCTAACCTTCTTCCTGAGTCACTTTAGGCTTTAAAACATCTTGAGCCTGATCAGTCAGTGTAAATTGATGAATTATCAATGGAGCCAGACAGATATAGTGCAGAAGAGAACTAGGCCCTTAAGTTATTTAATCTTTTGTCTGAGTGTAAGTGTATTTATAAGTAGTCCTGTATGGTAAATGCTGACTTCATAACTGTTAAAAGACAAAAATGTGCGTCATCTCTAGAAGACCCCAGGAGGTCCTAAAGGTATCAATGCTTTTATTCTGTCCAGCTAATTTAGACTAAAATTTTACACATGTAAATAATTAATTGCAGGATGTAATGCACTGACTTACAAGACTGCTTTCTTTCCCAACTCTGTGATGAAAGCCTTGAAAATCTACTAGTGTACATCTTATGACACCTTTAACCTGTACCATAATGTTGCCTAATCTAAGATCCCGATTCCAAAAGCATTATCTTCCTTAAACTTGAAACTGGGAGTTGATCAACTCTGTCAGTTTTTCCACATCGAATTCTCTGGATATAGGTCCCAATTCCTTCTATCTGTGATTCAGATATAGGCTCATCTCCTGCAAGTTAAAGCAGCTTTAAAAACTAAAGAAATCTCAGTTTACAAATTATTATATTATTTTCTATGGATCGGTCTAATAATTATAGTTGTTCATTATTACAAAAAATCCATCTGTGAATTGAACTTGATAATTGAAATGTATATAAATATTTTGTGGAGGACTCATCTTTTACATTTAAGGAAGAAAAAACAATTCAGTGTTCCTGCATATGACAGGTGAAAGGTCTAAAATCTGCTGAAATTAGATGTTGCTTTCCGTTACTATCAATCCTCATTGCTCACTGTCACGCTGCAGAAGAACATAGTTAAGTTTTGTGAATTAGAGTCTTACTGTATAGCCATACACTGATATCATTTCACGCTGGCATTAATGTACAATATTTGTAAAAAAATCTTGTTGCTGGAAAATACTGCTTCAGTAGTCAAAGTGATGCAGTCATGTTCTGAATTTAATTTTGATGCACTGTATGCTTTCTTAAAGTAATTGCAGACTGTATACATATTTTTGTGTTCAAAATTCATGAATGTATTTACAAAAGGTGAATTGTTTTATCTTCCTCCAGACTAAGAAGAGAACCATATAATTTGAAGTTCACAAAGAGAGCAATCAACAGCCAGCTGAATTATAGATTAATAGCTGCTCTGTGGTGAGTAAACTGAGGCTTTCATACATTGAGCTGCTTCTGTGAAGTGAAGATTCTGTGGCACATTCCTTCAAATAAGTGGAAATTACAAAGTTGCAGTAATTGAATGAAACCTCAAAGAATTGATCTTACAAAAATAGTATTAAAAATGAAATATTTATTACTGTTTCACTACTTTAGCTAAAGTATTCCATTCTAGTGCAGGCCATTTTTTTTTTTTCTGGTTTGATCAACATTCTTACATTTTACTGTCACTTTGTGACATCTAATGCGGTATATTGTAGTTGTATCATCAAAAAATATCTGTAGCTGATACTGTGAAGCACTTTTGCTTGCTAAGAAATCTCTTATTCCTTGACAAGCTTGTCTGAATATTCCATTGCTGCTGTATTTGCAATTATATACTATTGAGTGGCACTTTAGGCATTGACTGTGTGGGGACCTGACTGTCTTCATCTATTCCAGTCACATTCAACAAAGGGATAAAGCCCATTCTTGCTGAAATTAGCTCAGCTCTCAGTGGAGACTGTAATGTGGCTGGCAGTACGGATGCTCCTTGATGCAGCCCATGGCCAAACAGCTGAGGGAGAAGTGCTGCAGACAGAACAGAATTCTTCCCACAGGGCTCAGTCTCTCAGTGACAGCTGGTAATGCCAGGTACTCCCTAAACTGAATGTAGGGGTTCTAAACACTGCTCCTTTGCTCTTCAAATATGCGTATTCACTAGGACTTTTCTAGAAAAGCAAAACCTGCACATCTATAAGTGAATGTGAAAATACCGAGCTTTGTTCCTATGAATTTAGTCTTTTGGGGGCAGACTGTGCAGAGGAAGAAATAAAAAGGAAACTAAGGAACTTTTTTGCAAAATTGTCTGTCATAGACTGCTTCACTGAAGCCTTGTGCTGAATGGATACAGGCACAATTAGATAACTGGAAGCTATAAGAAAGAGACTGATTTTTAGGGGCATGATTCAGCCTGTATTCAAGGAAAGGGGGAATTTTCACCTGACATGGAAGATATTCAGCTGACAGTAAGTATAACAGTTACTCCACTGTGTCGTGGAATACGGTAACATATCTTGCAAATGCATCTTGAAAACTTCTGCCTTCTCTACTTTCCAAAATTTTCATCCTACAATTATTTGAAAGCAAGCAAATTTTAGCGGAAAACAAACAAAAATAAATAGGTTTAGGGAACAGGTTTTATGGAATACGAGGAAAACTTACTAGGCGAAAAAGATAGTGCTGTAAATCTGTTCAGCTTATTGAGATGTATGTACCTTCAGTAAGCTTGGAGAGAAGCAAGAATTGTATGAATAGGCAACATCTTTTTGGGTTGGTTTTTTGTTTGTTTTTTTTTTTTTTTAGTCCTACTAATATAGTTAGGAAAAATTGACAAACTTTTAAAGAAGCTCTTTTGTGGCTATCATGGCTTCAGGAGCACTGAAAATACTAGCTAGCCATCTTGTGAGTTACATCAAGTGCACCCCTGTCAGGTGTAAAACTTCTCAAATAGTGAACTTTAGGACAGATCTGGAATTCCAGTAAAATACATTTGGATCCTAACACTCTGTAGAATCTTCCCATAGATTTAACCTTTTAGGTGTATAGTAAAGAAAGGTATTACCTAGAGGTAGATTACATTATAGACAAATGTATAATCTAAGATTATTAGAATCATTGTAAGAGAGCTGTGAAGCCTATGTGCCTTAAGTTGAAAACAGTTAGGTTGAATAAAGCTAGTAGGAAAGACTGTTTGATATACCTGTAGAGAGGAATAACCATCGCATAGGATAGAGCAAGAGGTCCATAAGGTCTTCCTTTTGTACAGAAATTTAAATATGTAAATGAAATAAAAAAACCTAGGGAATGGATGGAGGGAAAACTTAGAACCATGTCACTAGGGAAGTGATAAATAAGTATGGGTAAACTCACATGTTTAATGCATACTGTACATGTGTAAATGTTGTATTCCCAGGGGTTTTTATCTTTGATTCTATGACTGCCCAGTATAGCAAAATTACTGGTCACTTCCATGTACAACTCTGCTTTGATACAGCTTGTAAAACTATTAGACCTGGAGAAACTATTCAGTCACATATTTTGTGTTTAAAGTTATTTTATTATAACTGTGTTTAATGGTGGCAAACTTCTGCCACATTATGCCATTTGTAAGGAATAGAAAAATATTTTCAGAATCAGTGCTAGCAGAACAATTTTCTATTTTTACTTAACAACACAAAGAAAACACTGTGAACAGAACATTTTGCTCATGGATGGCTGACAGTTCATTAAAGAAATCTGATAGATAAATCCCACTTTATCTTTTATATCTGTACTTTGATTCTTGCAGGAATAAATATAACTTTTCTGCTAACATGCTTTACAATGAGAGCCCTACAATTTAGAAGCGTGCCCTGAGTGTAGCAGGGTACGTATCCTGAGGCAGGAGCAGGTTGCTTTGGATTATCTGCCGGCAGCACTGCCAGGAAGAAGCAGCGGGGGCAGGCCTGGGTGGGGTAGACGGAGCAGCAGTGAGGAGGTTCTAGTCAGACAGGGCAGGGATCTGCAACAGGGAGCTGGGCAGCTGCCATTCAGTCCTTCGCCATTGTTTCCTTCACATGGCAATCCCTGAGAGCTGGGCAGGTGTTTCCTGCCAAAGCGGGGGATTGTCCCCTCTTGAGGGTACTGTGGTCATTCGCGTGGCCGTTGCCTTCTTACCACTGCTTCCAACTTCACCTCCAAGCCTAGTCCTACCACTCTTCCTTCCTTTCTTCCCAGGGACTCCCTAGCGATGTGCCCCTCTGCAGAGATACATTCCACCTCTGTCCTTTTCTGTCCATACCTCCCCACTCTTGAGAACTACGCTTTTGTAGACCATGTCTGTAGGATGCTGAAGCAGGCTTATTAAAAAAGTGATGTTGGAGGGGCTGCTGTTCCACCTAAACAGTTCCATAGAGTTAAACATATTGCAATAGACTAGTGAAAAATCACCTGGGATCAGATTTCTGTGCAGGATAAAATTCAGGAGGTAACTAGGCTGAGTTTGTTTAGGAGGAAAAAAGGGAAATGCATTAATCTGAAAGTTATTTGGCATGTCTGGTAACAGATTTTATAGATGATAAAATATTTTAAGGATCTCTTGATACTTGCACAGAAAGAACACAAAATCCAGTGGGAGTTCCCTGCTTAAATAATTCTGAAATAATATACTTGTGGGTAGCAAGAAAAATAAACCAATATTGTGATATGCCTACATAACACTTTCAGACTAGTCCAATATATGCTAGTTAACTCCCTAGAGATATTATTGAAACATGAGTTAAGGAGAAGTAAAGATTAAGACTAATTTCCTTATAGTATTTATAAGGAATAGGTTTGTCACATCAGAAAATGAAAAATACAAGGAAAAAAAAAATGAAAAGAGCAGAACAAACGTCCTTACTGGCTGGAATGATTTTGTCTTCTGTTTAATGCCAATACACACTACTTGTTTGGCCACAGGATTCCCTGATTTTCCCAGGACTGAAATCTAATAAAATAATCTACTTTCCCTGCATGGCTTAATGTTAGGTCTTCAGTGAGATCCCTGGGCACTTGAGCAAAACATTACCTGTGTCCACATTGCTATGCGTAAAATTAGACCCACATTGCCCCAAATTAATAATCTGAAGCACAAATGAGGATGCTATGTCAATAAAGAGCACAAAGGAGGAGAGATATCTAGGGCAAGCTATAAATACCACACAGGATAATCCCCTTAAGAAGAAGGGCCATTTCCATTTTCTGGTAAGCATTTTCAAGCTGTGGGTAATGATGGCTGGAAAAATTGGTGCCCAGGTGAAGACCTTTTTCTAATTCTCCATGAAAAAAGACTCAAGGTTGGAGCTGCAATGGTTTTCTAGGACATACAGAACTTGTCTTAATGGATTTGCTCTTAATAAGAGCCATACTATTTTGTGTGGCTTTTTTCCCTTGTAACTGTGCAGGGAAATGTGTTTTGTTATGCAGAAGCACTGAGTAACTTCCCCACCCCCCACCCCCCACCAAAAAAAAAAAAGGGGGGACTTTATAGCATAGTAGGTTTTGCTCCTCAGTAGTTGTTGTAGTGGACCACAGAGGGCTTGTCAGTAACAATTATGTATATATATATATATTTTTTTTTATATATGCATCTTGTTATATGTGTGTGTATAATATATATGTATGCTATGCATATGTACATACTTAGTACATGCATGTGTGTTTATATATATGTACAGTTATATAGATATATATGCACACGTGTGAAAGAGAAGTCATAAATAGTGTTTAAGCTCTGTGGAAGAAATATAAGGTAGTGCTATTATTTCCAATATGTGTCCCTTGGGAAGTATCGTTAAGCATTACTGTTGACTAGTAATGACCCTTTGGAATGTTTGCTCACTTCTTCAAGCAAAAGCATGACATTTGTTAGTTATTAGATTCTTTTCTCTGTTCTTTATTTCTCCTCAATGCTATGTTGTCCCATCCAGATAGCTTTTAACTGCATTCACACTGTCAGTTCAAAGTTTTTGTATTTAGGCAATGATGCCTAAAATGAAAAGATCCAAGCACCTTGTGATTGAGCATGCTGCCAGCATAACAGATGGATGTGATTGTTGGCAACCAAGAAGCCTTATGAAACAGTGGTATCAAATGGTTAGAGACAGCATGTTTAATTCAAAAATATATGTTAGATGCTCTGGGTTTATACACATGATGGAGCATAATCTAATCAGGTTGATTTAGTTATTTTAAATTTTAAACTATAATTCTAAGCGTATAGTTTGAATGTTACTTGGATAACCTTGAGCTGTTATATTTCTATGTCTTCAAGATTTATGTTTAGTTTGCCCTGAAAAAAAATGCATCTTGGGGAATAAGGTCAAAGGACTAATACCTGTGCTGGCTTCTTAGACCACATTGTGCATGATGATATCAGTATCATGTCGTATATCCTGATCATTTTCACGCGTCTAGATCGTTGTGAAATTCATTCCAGGGGTTAATTTACTCTTGTATTTTAATGTCATATATATTGCTGTGTTTCAAGTTGTATTCTTTTATTGTAGCTAGTTTAATTATGCTGAGATAGGGTGACATTTTTGGAGATATAACTGACCTACTGTTCTTTTTCTCTCCTTTTCTGCCCCACATGGAGAGAAAATATTTACATGTAGAAAACAGTGACAGGTATTTAGAAGATCCCACTGGATGCTTATCTGTATCTTGTAGTTCATAATTACCTTTGAAAACAAGGCACTAAATAACTTATGTTAAACCATACTGATTTTCATTAGGGTTTTGTGATCCTACATGAGATAAGTGCTTTAAAATATTTACCCTCAGAAATGACCAGTAGACTTCCTGTTTTGAAAATGGTTGTTTGGCTATCTTGTTGAATACAAAATACATGACAAAATACTTGGGATCCTCTGTTTCATTATACCTGCTCAGCATAATCCCATAAAACCAAGTTCCTGCCCTTTTTTATTAACATTATGCTCTTTCTGTTAATTTAGTTCTAAGAGAGCTTGCTGTATCAGAAGGTGGGGGGTGTGACGTTATGTGGAAACCTGTGGTGTGTAATTTATCTTCACGTAGTATTCACATCCAGATAAATGAAAGACAGAATGTTTTCTTCAAGAAATAGAGGCAAGGTGTTCTGGAAAGAAAATTTACAGCTTATAAAATCACTGTGATGTGTTAAATTAGCACTTTAAATCCAATCCCATTAGTCATTTTTTAAGCTAAAAACAAATAGTTCTACTTCATATTTAAAATTAATGTCTGAGAATCCTTTTTTTAATCCTGAGATGGTTTCATTTCAGACTGTATTATCCTCTGAAATCTGATGTACTATTAATAGACAGGCAAGCCAGTAGATAGCAAGTAGAAGCATCATTCAAAGCATGCAGTTCCGCATTCTTATCATAAATGTGCTGAAATGACAATAGAGAATGTGCGTGAGGAATTTAATGGAATTTCCTAGTGAATTCTTAGTGACCTTGGTCTTAAGGTTCAAGAAGGCTTCTGAGTTTGCATTTATTCTAGTTCTCAAGCATACTTAAGTATGCCTGGAGATGAAAAATCACAAAACCTTAAGACTACATGAATATAAAGTAAAAAGAGAGGTAGGATCATTTATAATGCAGTGTCAGTGTTTCTGATTTTAAAACACCATCATGTCAAAATCCTTTTTTTTCCCCCTCATATTAATAAGAAAAGACATATATTACTCCATGAGAGAGTTTTACTTCAGGTAAATTTAATTCAGGTTTCATATTATGCTTTGTTTATTCTGAAGCTACCTAGATATCTTCACACCAGATATGATAATTAAATTATATTCTGGATGACAATGTATACTCAGCATTTTACAACATCATAATATATGCATTTTATAGCCATCCAAAGTGGCAGATTCTAAGATGGCATAGCAGCAAAACTTCACCAATGTCTATGTAGCCATGCAGATTTGTAAGATTCTAACTATTCTATAAAGTAAGTCCAAATCTAATATATTTTCTTATATTAGACTTGAACCATAATGAAACCACGTAATTACTAATCATGTTTTGGTTACTAGAGGCCGAGCCTGTCCCTCTTCTTCAAATACACAGAGAATTAGCATATGGTCTGGGGACAGAGGGGTCACCCTCAAACTGAGGAATTAATGACAATACATATCGATGTACACATCTATACCCTAAAGACACTGGAAGAGAGGGAGGGGAATTACTAGGAAAAAAATGCAGCCTGTGCCTTTCCAGGGCTGACTACAATTAATAAGTACAGGCATTTGCATTCAGAACTGGGAGTAGGTATTGGGTAGTTCTAAAAGTCGGGAAAACCTGTGACTGCAGACTTTAGGAGCAGTATGCCTGCTGTTGTAATTGTAGGTATCTTTCAGGAATTCAAGGAAAGGCTTTCAGACTTGTTCCTTGGCAAATGCCTTCTGAATGAGTTTTTGCAGCAAAACACCTCTACTGCATTTCAGCTGTAACTCTTTTCAGTGCTGGCCAATGCACACACTATTTTCAGATGTACTGTGACAGCATACACTCCCTCTCTTACTGAAATAATTTTATTTGATTTCACGAAAAGCAGCAGAACAGGGCAGGTTGAAATGGTGTTCCTATTTGGAAGTGGCAAGCAGTATGTCAGTGTTTTGTAGGATTCTATATCTCAAATGAAAGTAAAAGAGTTTGATTTCCCCCACCTCCCGTAATAAAACACAGCTCCTTTAAGTTAGAAAATAATTTGGATAAGTTTATGATTTTTGAAGCTTCTTGGATGAGCTACACTGCTACTTTTAGGTGGAGGGTCAAAAAGTGCTAATTCTAGGGGAAGGCTTGAGGCTGCATCAGCAGAGGTTAAAGCGTTCAGATGCATCTTTTAATTCGAAGCAAGGTGGTCACAGAGGAAGGGAGGTAAGGAAGTGCTGGTGTAAAGCAGTGCAGGGCAGTGCATGGGTTATGGATGTAATTCAGAGTAAGCCATAGACTCAAAAGGTGCTACCAGGCTAAGCTAAGGACTGATGCTGACAGGTACCTGCCAGCACTTAGGTCTGTGACTTCAATGGCTGGGTAGATGTCCTGGTTTCAGCTGAGATAGAGTTAATTTTCTTTATAGTGGCTGGTATGGGGCTATGTTTTGGATTTGTGCTGAAAACAGTGTTGATAATACAGAGATGTTTTAGTTGTTGCTGTACTAGTCAAGGACTTTTCAGCTTCCCGTGCTCTGCCAGGTGCAGAAGAAGCTGGGAGGGGACACAGCCAGGATAGTTGATCCAAACTGACCAAAGGGCTATTCCATACCACATGACGTAATGTTCAGTATATAAAGCTGGGGAAGAAGAAGGAAGGGGGGGACATTGGAGTGATGGCGTTTGTCTTCCCAAGTAACCATTACGCGTGATGGAGCCCTGCGTTCCTGGAGATGGCTGAACACCTGCCTGACCATGGGAAGTAGCGAAGGAATTCCTTGTTTTGCTTTGCTTGCGTGCGCGGCTTTTGCTTTACCTATTAAACTGTTTTTATCTCAACCCTCAAGTTTTCTTACTTTTGCTCTTCCGATTCTCTCCCCCATGCCACCGAGGGGGAGTGAGCGAGCGGCTGCGTGGTGCTTAGCTGCCGGCTGGGGCTAAACCACGACAGTAGAATACAGTAAAGGGAAGAAGAGATTCAGGCTAACGGAGAGTCAGGTACAGTTCCAAAAGTGCTGGTAAAGGCCAATTTTTGTTACTAGAAAGAGTATCTAGAGTAGATTTAAGATTTGAACATTGGACTGCAGATACAAATGAGCTAGAATAAGGTGTGAATTCAGAGAGGGGCTATTACACTAATCTAAGACCTGAGGCTGGTATGTGCCACTTGACAACAGCCTTTTAGGTTTGGGGTGAGAAAATATCACTAAACTAAGGATAAGGGATTAGAGCTGGGGTTGGTGTTAAGGTTCAGGTAGCAGAGTCATCAAGTTGGAGAAAAGTTTATGTTCAAATGGCTTGCCTATACTGGGTATTGATGACGAAGGGTCATTGGCTGCTGGTGGGACTGGGGACTTGTATGGGGCAAAGGATGACGTGCAGAATGGGCTGCTTGCCTCGCTTGATCATTGAAACTGGTAATAGTACTAGCTACAGACTTCTGATGAGGCATGTTACAGCTGCAGAGAGGACCACAAGATATCTCGCTTCTTTTTGCAGTCATTCATAAAGGCGATGAATAAGTGTCTTGCACAGGGTTGTATATTCTTTGTTAAATGAAGATATGACTGGTAAGACATACACACCCTTATACAGGCATAACAGCTGTTTTCACAGTTACAGAAATTAAACACGTTCAACTGTGTTTCCCTACATGTAATATTAAGTTCAGCCCTTATTTTAATCAGTAGGTTTGCAAAAAGAAAATAACATTAAAGGCTGTCTCCTTGGCATGCAGCATATATGCCATGGGTGCTGTTACAAAAGGAGATTGTGAAATTAAAGAAAATTTAAAGAAATGAGGGGAGGAGAGAGAAATCAAAGATGACTGGTGTCATGGTTTAACCCCAGCTGGCAATTAAGCACCACACAGCTGCTTGCCCACTCCCCCCACCCCTGGTGGGATGGGGGAGAGAATCGGGGGGAAAAAAAAGTAAAACCTGTGGGCTGAGATAAAGACAGTTTAATAATTGAAATAAAATCAAATAATAATAATTAAAAAGCTGTAATGAAAAGGAAAATAACAGAAAGAGAGAGAAATAAAACCCAAGGAAGACAAGGGATGCAAATGAAAAACAATTGCTCACCACCAACCGACTGATGGCCAGCCTGTCCCCAAGCAGTGGCCCCCCCAGCCAGCTTTCCCCTAGTTTCTATACTGAGCATGACGCCATATGGTATGGAATGGCCCTTTGGCCAGTTTGGGTCAGCTGTCCTGGCTGTGCCCCCTCCCAGCTTCTTGTGTATCTCCAGCCTTCTTAGTCAGCAGAGCATGGGAAGCTGAAAAGTCCTTGACCTAGTGTAGGCACTACTTAGCAACATCTAAAACATCAGTGTGTTATCAGCATTATTCTCATCCTAAATCCAAAACACAGCACTATACCAGCTACTAGGAAGAAAATTAACTCTATCCCAGCTGAAACCAGGACAACTGGGTTTACTCCTTTTGATTGGAAACTGCTTTTTAAGGCTCTAATTTTGTAAATCACGTTAGCATCTGCTTAACCTTAATCACAGTAATGGTCCCTTCAATTTCAGTGTATTTACATGAGTAAAGTTAAGGATGTGTAAGAAAGTGCAAAAGTAAAATAAAAGTAGGCATGATGCTAATATATTCAAACTCTCTCACCCAGTTATATCCTAATGCTGCCTGTCCAAATCCAAATGAAATAGCACACAGGAACAGCATGTTAGTGACAAGCATTTCTAATTTTTATTTTCCCACTAGGATTTAAATTAAAATCTGTTTTGCAGATAGCCAGGCTACATTCTGAAGGCAAGTCAAGTCTTTATGTAATTGCACTGGCTCTGATTTGTTTCCTAAACCACCTGTGTCTCTAGTTATGCTTATTTTAGGAAATAAAGCTTATGTTGGACAGGAAGTAATCTGAAATCTTATGACATTATCCTCAGTATCTGTAAGCATTTAGGACAAAGAAAATTAACTATTTTGAAAAAACACAAGTACAACAGGAGAAGTGTAATATTTACATTGGACAGGACTTTTACATTGGAAAATCTATCACATATTTAGTAGTTTTTCTGTGACTTACTAATTACTTTTACATACTACTATTTTTATTATTACTACATACTTTTTTCAGCAAAAGCTGTATCTTCCCTTCTGGTCATGCCTGCACTTCCAGCTACCATCAGTGGAAGGTCTGCCCTGTATTACAGATTTCCTCTGCTTTAGGGCTTACCAAAGGCTTGACAGCAGTAGCAGTTCAGCAGGAGAGATTACTGCTTAGCATGCTGTCTAGCATTATCTCACCACTTTTGTGTGTTCCTGCATCTGTTTCTCTCAGCCTTTCTTGTTTCTGTTGAGACTTTTTCCTAAAATAGACAGTCACTGGAATGTGGGGTGTTGTAACACCTCACTTTTAGGTATAGTGAGAGGCACATCAGCTCCTTGAACAGACCATAGGTGACCTAATGCCTTAAAGTGGGGTGCCAAATCACAGTCGGAGACTTCTCTGAGAGCTGTTGGGAGACACTGCTTTGGGAAACTTCACAGGGCTTCATGGCTTCTGAGGCCTTGAACTCTTTATGGCACCCCAGGTGCTACTGCAGTCTGTAACACTGGATCCTCACACGTTCACTGGTCTCCCTCTCCTCTCCTCTTACACCTGCGTTCTGGTTTCCCGAGAAAATAAGCCCATACATCCAGGTCAGATGGAAGTCACAGTGCCCTCACACCAGGAGCAGCCCCTCGGGGTGCATCTGCAGGTCACTTTCTAAATATTCAAGTCTTTGTTGGTAAGGGTTAAATCTCACTTTTCATCCTTTTGGGATTGATAGATAACCTGAACTTTGTCCCAAGGAAACCAAGCAAGGCTTTCCTTTCTTCAAATGGTCACTATGATACTATAGTAATTAATTGTGAAATGAGAGGCCCAGGTTCATTTTTCTCTCTTCTATCAGTATGGAAAAGAGTTTTGGGACCCACTTATGCCTACGTCCTTCTCTTGTGAAATATTATATCACAACTGGGCTGGTCAGAATGTGATGCCCAGGTTAAGTTTAGTTAAACCAACTAAACAGCAAAATATGTATCTCTTACATTATACTTTTCTTTAACTTGTGTCATTTCATTGTGTGGGATTCATGTTGATTAATCACTTATATAGGGTTTCTTATTTATAGTAAGATGTGATTTTTCTAAGTGTATCTTAAAGGAATGCCTGTATGTTCTAGTCTAATTAAAAAAAAATAATTCTCCTAAGTAGGAAATACTCCTATTGAAAGATCAAACTATTTTACTACTTTTTAAGAGAGCTTCTCTGAAACATATTGAATTTAGCATATTCTTCTCAGGATAATAGCACAGTTACTTGTGCAGATTCTTATTATGTTGACTATCAATATTCAAAATGTTTGGAAGCCTGTCAAGAAATTGTGGCTCAGGGAGCATATACTTGAAACCTTTGAATCTTCAATATGATTCATGATATGTCATATATGTCATAGGTTGGTAATATGGTAATATTTCTCTGAGTGATGTTTAGATGCTTCCATTAAGTGAATTGATGTCTAATTCTAACTCCTGATAACATTTTCACTCATGATTTAGTGCTGCAAGATGAGGAGAACAATCTGATTTATTCAAGGAGGGCCCTGTGGGATTAAGTGTGTCTTAAACAGAGCATAGGCCTTGTGCTGGACCTCAGCATGTGAGTGGATGTCATATTGAATGAACATTATAATCACAAAAAAAAGAACCTTTTTCATCTTAGAAAGTCTTTAATCAAACCTTAATTTATTATGACTTCACCTATAAGAAAAATTACTAAGGCTCTGGAGGTTAGGGAACTTTTCCAGAAGATTAAGAGTTGGTGGATGAACAAACATTGTATAACATATGTATTGAAAAATCTTTTAGTTCAAAGAGCTGCAATAATTATAGCAGGCATTTGGTGCTATACAGTTCAGGAAAGTCAGTCTTTGAGATTTTGTTGGTATATACCGCTTGTTTGACAACTTCTGTAGTTTGTAAGTTTAATGCTGTTATTAGAAAAATAAATTCTATTATTCCTCTTGGAAGTGTGGTACCATGTGTGACATTTTAAAGAGAAGTTGAATCCGTGTGATCACGTGGGAAAGAACAGGAGGTGATCAGACAATGGTACGCTGAATATGAGAGAGGTAGTAGCAAGCTTTATATACGCCTGCTTGCAGCAGCCAGGTGAATAGAACACAATTATAATGCGCCAGATACACAGCGTTCTTTCTTATCGCTTCCTTTGGGCTTTCTTATCTTCTAGAGTGCCTGTGCTTTAAACAAAGGCACAGTCTGTTTGCCTCTTGCTATGCTGATTCAGGGCACCTACTAACACTTGTTTACTACTCAGTAGGGCAAATCATCATGGCAGCCAGATAAGGCTGGGAGCCTGAAAGCTGAAGCTGACATTTTCTTAAGTTCATTTGATTTTTTACATAGCAAACTACATGCAGACAACATAAGTCTTTAAAGGGGTATTACCTCTATAGCCGTTTTCACCTCTGTGACCTTATTAGATCCATAGTATCTGTGACCCTCGCCAGTGACCTGTCAGCGCATGTCTGGGGGATGCAGAGTTAGTGTTCCTCACTATTAGCACTTCGGTGCATCAGAAGCCTGTAGGGAATGAGGCTGAGGAAGTCAGCTTCATTTCTCACTAGTTTAATGAGGTTAGTGATAGACTTTGAAAGAGATCACTTGATTGATTTCTTGGCAAGCAGCCATTGCAGAATTCCTCATTAGGATGTCTCTTTCAATCTCTCCTAAATTACGGTGATCAAACAGCCAAAGCCTGTCCAGGACTGAAAAGAAAAGAAATCAACTTTTAAATTTGTTTAGGACAGAATAAAATGAGCAGTTTAGAAAAGAGCTGGAATACATACTTGATTTATATCTAGATACTGGTAGTTCTTATTCATATATTGTTTAGGTCCATGATTTTTGTTGCTGCATGTACACTACAGCAAACTTAAAGAAGACTGTTTTTTTAAAAAAAGGGGGGTTGGGGGGGAGTGTTTAGGAATTTGCTAAAGTTACACAGGATAGGATAAAATAAGACCCAGACAAAATCTCTGCTTGTATTAGGTCTTTCTCTCTTCCTCCCCATTTTACATTAAAATAGATATATATTATAAAAAATAAAGTATACATGGGCAATTTTAATTATTTGCATTCTCCTAAATACTTCGTATCTCACCATAGCACTGAAACCTAAGAGACGAAAATGCTATCCATGGTGTAAGAAGTCATCTACTAGCCAGTTAAGACCATATGTCTGTGAAAATCAGGACCTCTCAGCTATTTGAAAGTTGCAACGTGTGCAAATATTACTCTAGCTCTCATTGATTGCTTGTGAGCAACTTGTTGAAGTTGCATGTGGTTGATCGTCTAGTTAGTTCAAATGGAATGTTTCTCTGTGGGAATGCAAAACTGCTAGCACCAGATTTATAATATGAATGCTCACAAAAATATTGTAAACTCTTTGCCATAGCCACTTTCTTTTCTACTGCATTTATCCACTACTTAGGGGGGAGAAGGGGAATCCTGATGTAAAGTAATTCTAAAAATCTTTTGCAAATAATTTCTAATGTTAACTTAAAATTTATTGGACTGCTGTTCTTGTCCACAGGCTGAGTGGCTACCAAAATATAGAAAGGTATACAAGAAGAATTCAATCATCAGTGTATTCTTGTCTTATACTCTTACCGAAGGGTACCTACCTTCCTCATCTGCCCATTGTTAAAAACAAAATGCTAGGCTGAATGTATCTGTAGTTCTTATTGCCTTCTAAAGTAAGTGGCAAATACGTATTGGCTTCATTACAAGTGCAGTTCCACACACTTCATGAATATTCATTAAAAGAGCAAGAATATTCATGGAAAGTAAACATAGAAAAGGGATCAACTTAAACAATATAATAATTAAAACACACAGCTGTCATTTCAATGCCATCACCAACAAAAATACCATGAAAACTATCTTACTGTATTTTTACTTTCTTTAAGCAACTATTTTCATCATTTCCTTTTTCAGTTAAAGTTGTTCTGTTTCCTAAAGGCAGATTTTTTAGGAGATATAAAGCATTTAGCTGGAAGACCATTTGGGACTGAGAAAGAAGAATTGAAGATTGTGTATAGTGACCTTTTAGACTACTTTTCCACTACAAACAATTCCCAGTGAAGTAAAAACATTTAAGTAGGGTGATTTATTATTATTTTTTTTTAATTCTCTTTGTGGTTCTTTCTCAGAAGGTATCATTTAACTGATCTGTTTGATTTCATATAAAGAGTAACAAAAAATATCAACACAAGAATGTCATCATGTGTATCTCTAAAAGGACATAGTAGAAAAAAGGCAGAAGTACTTTGTATTAAAAGAAATAGATTGCATGCTATTTTTCTGGTATATCTTTCTAAACCTGTTACGACTCTAGCTATTGATTCACCCAAAGGACAGTAGAATTTCTCAGTTGCTCTGTAACCCCTCACAAGAAAGCAGATATCTGGGTCAGAGATAATTGTTTTCTGACTTATGATTCATGGCTTACACTAACTGGCTTTTCAAATACCATTGTTTAAATACCCAGTAGGGGAACAAGAGTCAGTGTATTAGGTAAACATACTTTATGGAAAAATGCAATTTTTTATATTTTTGAGCTTTTTCTTGTTCTCTTCCTTGAGTTCCTCACTGTTCTTTTACGCCTTTCTAAAATAATGATAAAATATGGCAGTTACTATTAGTATAAAATGATCAGGCTAACGGTGTTTTTGCAAATACATAATATACTGTATTTTAAATTAACCTTGTAAAAAAATGTACACTAAAGCATTACTTAAATGTTTTCTGCTTTACTTCCCTTTATTTAACAACCAGGCCTCTCTTGTGTTCAAGGAGACCAGCCCTTTTTTAAGGCTTTTCTGGAGTCCTACGTATGTTATCTCTCTCTTTTTTATTTTTAATAGAAAAACAAGCTCATTTACCTGTGTATCCAGTATGTGCTATAACCTGGCTTAGTTTTCAGCATCTTAGGAGAATGATTTCTAATGTGAGTAAGGGTTAAGATTCTCAAGCAGGGCAACTTTTGTCTGCTGAATGATACCCCAGTTGGAGATGCATGACTCATTGCTGTTCTTGGGGATATTTGGAAATTTTATAGCAACTTTGTAGGATTTTTATGTATGTGTTTGCGTAGGTATTCTGTTAATTTTTAAGCTAATGCATTATCCAAAGCGTAGCAGAGCATATATATTCACATAAGTTACAGTGATGCAAGCATCATGTGATTAAAAACCATCTTAATGGATTCATGTGGGTTGGGGTGACAAAGGAAGCCTGGTCATCATTAGTAGGCTTTCGGGAACATCCAACTGTACTCCTTACAACTGTGTTGTTCTTTTAATACAATTTTTAAATAATAACTATCCCTACTATTTATTTTTTAATGCAGGACTGCCTAATTACTACAGCTAGACTGTTTTAGACAGTGTACAAATACACATTATGTAAAAGTTCTAAACCACAGATATTTAACACCACCACCACCACCCCCCCCCTTTCTATTATTACAGTAGTGGTCAAACATCTGTCAAATTTAATGACAAAGCTACACTTCTATTGAATTTGAAGCTCAGTATTTGGTCCAAACCATGCCTAAAAAGATTTTCCTTGCATAATCTGTATTGTCAGTCTATCTATTTTGAAATTCTGATTATGCATCCTGTTTGTATAAGGCTACTTTAGTCAGAACAGATACTAACAAGAAACTTAATTTTTTATATTCTTCACATATTATGTTGTGAGAGTCTGAAATTACAAGTACTATTATTAACCTCACATGAAGGGAAAAATATTCTGATATCATATTCTGGATATATCTTCTTGACAGAAGGATTTTACTCAAAATGCCACTTCTGGTAAGATGATCTTACTGCACAATGCAGTAAGATCTTCTCTTACTGCATTGTGCATATTGTCTGGCCTCTTAAACTTAAGACAGGAAGGCCTGTAGGAAGGCTAATGCTTGACACTTTTCCATGCTTCTGGTACTCCTTTGCTGCAACTGTTTAAAGCCAACTAAAGCAACCTAGCACAGTATTATGCTTTTGGTAGAAGTTCCTTCTTTTATGCCATGATGAGATGAGAGAAGGTCAATTGTTAGAAGTGATGCATCTTATAACTTCTGCATGTGATCGTTATTGATTTCTGAAATGGCAATGCCCATTGACTGAACTGTTTCAAACCTTTTTATTCTGAGAAAAATACCGTACATATTTTTTTCATTTAAACTCCGGGGAAAAAAACAAACCAAGGAAATTCACATTTCAGATGAGAATGTTAGTCATCATTTTGTATCTGAATCCTGTTTCGTGACACAGTGCTCAAACGTATTGCCCTAAGATAAGATGGTCCACCAGCAGCTGATCTCAGCAGAGCTACTTCTGATCCTATCAGAGCTGATTTTGATTTACAAAAAAGGCTCAAATTATTTTGACTGATGTTTCCAATCTGTCTATGCATAATAAGTTGAAGTGGAGCATCATTTGTAAGTAACCTCACTTTTAAAAAGATCAGCATCATCAACAAAAACCAACCCTCTCTCCTGCCCTTGATTACTCGGTAGCTCAGGGGAAAAGTATCAGGTTAGGTGGTTGAGGGCTAAAGGGACCTTGAACTGAGAGAAACTATGCTGAGCTGTAGCAATTAAAACAGCCTATTGAATTATTAGCAAGACTACAATCTTGCAGGAACGTGAACTACTTGAACTGTTTGCATTTGCTTAACGCTAATTCTACAGCAAGAATATTAGCTATATTAGCTGTGCTTTTGTA
Organism: Mycteria americana; assembly: GCF_035582795.1. Lineage (NCBI taxonomy): Eukaryota > Metazoa > Chordata > Aves > Ciconiiformes > Ciconiidae > Mycteria > Mycteria americana. The sequence continues at coordinate 47,823,143 of NC_134371.1, read as the reverse complement.
CATCATTGCTTTTATGCGCCATTTGGCATATGCGTTAGGAGCTGTTGACTAGAGATTTCATAACTCTTGCAATCCTAGAAATAGTTTTCTGTAGGATGCCTTTCACTGACAAATTTTTAACTAAGGTTTGCATTGATATATTGTAATTGTAGTGTCAAATATAAAAATGAACCTAATACTCATTATTATACTTTCTTAATTCCCTAAGGACTTTGATCGTGCCTTGTGCGAATCAGCTCAAACCTATCTAGGACAGACATGAATTTGAACCTTGTATAGTAAAGAAAATATGGCAAAATATTTTTCCCTAGGAAAGCCTCTTTTAGCTGGTCTCTCTTTCACGAATGGTAAATTACTAGAAATGTCATAATTACTTATGTTGTTCATCAGTTTCACAACCCACTTAACTGCACCTCATATTATAGTAAATTGGAATGTTTCCTTAAAGTTTGGTATTAGAACTGCTTATATATCCTGTTACATATGTTTATTGTTCTTAGACTTTTGATCATATATTTTTATCCTTGCACGACCTCTTTCTGAAGTTTCAATATTTAGTGGAGTAACATGGAAATTAAAGTTAAGGGGCAGCACATTTTTCAACATGCTGTTCCTCTCATATCAGTTTCTGAATTCAGTAATAAATTTTGGACGATTTATTCCACAACCAAACTGACTGTCTTCACACCACTCAGAGTTTGTGAGTGAGTACAAATGAAACTGTCAGACTACCCATGTAATCAGGTATTTATTGTCAACCTGGTGGTCTTGAAAGCAACTCATCACTATACTCTACAGAAGTAAAGCTACTATATTTCCATTCCTTTTAACTGCACAATAGTGGGGGATACTTTCATATCAAAGAGATTTTTAATTGCATGATTCTAGACAGCTCTTTTATTTTCACAGTATCTCACACAAAGACCCACAAACCCCAAATGTTTAAAATTAAATCATTCAGCAGAACTTTATTTGCTTTTCCTTGGGAATTATTTTCAAACTGAGAATTAACATTCACCAGAAGATTGGCGACTGAGCCATGTGCTCTTGTCTGCTTATACAGTGCAAAGGAAAACTGAACAGCTCTTACTGTATGTATGAGAGTAGAGGACTGCTACTTGAAGGAAAAAACCAGCTACTTTCCTTGTTATTTGATTGCCTCTTCAACATGCAGGTTCTGTGCATGAGCTATCCTCTAAGCAAAACATTAATTTCTCAGGAATACGGCAGAATTCATGGTGTAGTCATTCAATAAATGTACTTCAGAAAAGAAAGAGGATATATATTGGACCAGTATTTTTTTTATAATGCCAGTAAGAATAAAGATCTAGGGTTTGGTCACTGGAAGGAACTGCCTGTCTAGACTGTCCTTTACAAGAATCTCCCCATATTGCTAACACTTTAATTTTAAACTAAAAATCCAGTTCTCTCCCTGAGTATAATTTGAGATTCCTCTTTTTTTTAGAGGGAGAGGAAGGAAGAAATAGCTTGACTCCTTAGCATAGAATGTAAAGAGAAGTTCAAGGCCACTTTTCTCAGAGAATTTAGGCAGTACAGAACAGCTGTTTTCTACTTGTTGCTTTTCCCCTCCCTTCCCTTGTTGCTTTCATTGCCCTGAAGGGATGCTTTAGCTAAACATTAGACAGATATTAGGACACCAGAAGTATTTAGTAAAAATCCTCAAATTGTTAGTTCTGTTATGATAACAGAAAAAATGGAGGTGCGTTGCTTAGAGGGCATAGTATGTGGTTCTGAAGAACCTGAGGGGTCTTTCTCAGACATCATTTTCCCACTAAGGTATCTCTTGCCCCACCTTTCCAAACTGCCAAAGGGCCATGCCTTTCAGCAGGTAATGTGGCTGCTACCTCAACAGCTAAAAATATACCCATTTCTGAAAGGTTTAGAAACCACACTGAAATGCAATTAATGCTGCAGAGCTCTGTCATATTTTTGTCATCACAGATTAAAGCCAGAGGGAAAAAACCAGCTAGAAAAAAGAGAACTTCAAATGTTACAGAGCAATAGAGCACAGTTCTCCTCTGGCATTGACACCATTTTGATAACAAGAGGCCCAGCAGACCTCAGGAAAGCTGAGAGCGTCCATCAGCTCTGTTTTGTAGCATTGACTGCTGAATGTACTTTATAGCATGTAATGCCCTTTACTGCTAATAAGAGAAAATGCTAATAAGAGAATTGGCAGTCGTGGTTATAGTCTTATCTGTAGGTTGGTTATGTTCAGGACTAGAAAGTTGGTTGAGTGGGACTTTATGTTAATTGTTTAGGTTTTGTGAATGTAGGGCATTTCAGTAACAACTGAATTTAGCGTAAACTCAGCTCTTTCTTCCCTCCCAGTTGTAAGCTTTGAGGACATAAGCCACCTTTTTATTCTGTTTTACTAACAAAAAAGGTGCTGACCCATGGCTTATGCCCCTCATCTCTAGCCTAGTACACTTCAGCAGAGACGTGGTAAGTGGTTTCTTGATAATAAACGGATTACTATCTGACAAGGTTTGGTGTTGGTTTTTCATTGGGTTTTTTTGCTTGGGGTTTTTTTTTAAACAACTCCTAAGAAACATACAGGCTCAAAGGCAAGCTTTTTCTTACTAATCCCTCCCAGGATCCATTTGAAATTGAAGTGTTCCTGCAGTTGTATTTTATATCTATAACAAATCAGTGTGGGCATGTTTTGAAGCCAGCTTTCTTTTTTCTTATCTATATTAATCTTTGTTCATCCACCACCTGCTAATATGTGATAGGCTGATGCTAAATGAATCTTCCTACCTACTCCTCATAGTATAAAATAGACAATTCAGTTTTGGTATTGTCAGTCTCTTGCATAACCTCAACCGTTTGTTCTACTATTTTCAAGTACTTATTTTTCTCTGTGACATTCAAGAACAAAAGATAGGTCTTTCCATGCTTCACT